>NW_027489206.1:0-71982 GCF_050948215.1 Halictus rubicundus | reverse complement strand
ATAGCGGATAGGATAGTATGGAGTATACGATAGAATTGAGGATAGGATAGGGTTGAGGATACGATAGGATAGAGGATAGGATAGAGAATAGGATAGGATAGAGGATAGGGGATTGGATCGGATACAGGATAGGAGACGGTAGAGGATTGGATAGGATAAAGGATATTATAGGATAGAGGATAGGATAGGATGGAGGATAGGATAGGATAGAGGATAAGATAGGCTAGAGGATAACATAGGGGATTGGATAGGATAGAGGATTGGAGACGGTAGAGGATTGGATAGGATAGAGGATATTATAGGATAGAGGATAGGATAGGATGGAGGATAGGATAGGATAGAGGATAGGAGAAGATAGAGGATAGGATAGGATAGAGGATAGGATACGATGGAGGATAGGATAGAGAATAGGATGGGATAGAGGATAGGGGATTGGATCTGATACAGGATAGGAGACGGTAGAGGATTGGATAGGATAGAGGATATTATAGGATAGATAATAGGATAGGATTGATGATATGATAGGAAAGATTACAGGATAGGATACAGGATACGATATTATAGATTATACGATATTATAGAGGATACGATATTATAGAGGATGGGATAGGATAGAGGATAGGATAGGATAGAGGATAGGATAGGACAGAGGATAGGATAGGTTAGAGGATAACATAGGGGATTGGATAGCATAGAGGATAGGAGACGATGGGTGACAGGATAGGTTTAATGATAGGATAGGAAAGAGGACAGGATAGGATACAGGATACGATATTATAGAGGATAGGATAGGATAGAGGATAGGATGGGATAGAGGATAGTATAGGATAGAGGATAGGATATTATAGAGGATAGGATAGGTTAGAGGATAACATAGGGGATTGGATAGCATAGAGCATAGGAGACGATAGAGGACAGGATAGGTTTGATGATAGGATAGGAAAGAGGACAGGATAGGATACAGGATACGATATTATAGAGGATACGATATTATAGAGGATAGGATAGGATAGAGGATAGGATAGGATAGAGGATAAGATAGGATAGAGGATAGGATAGGATAGAGGATAGGATAGGATAGAGCAGGATAGGATAGAGGATTGGATATGATAGAGGATATTATAGGATAGAGGATAGGATAGGATAGCGGATAGGATAGGATGGAGTATAGGATAGAATTGAGGATAGGATAGGGTTGAGGATAGGATAGGAAAGAGGACAGGATAGGATAGAGGATAGGATAGGATAGAGGATAGGAGACGATAGAGGATAGGATAGGATTGATGATAGGATAGGATAGATGATGTTATAGGAAAGAGGATAGGATATGATAGAGGATACGATATTATAGAGGATAGGATAGGATAGGGGATAGGATAGGATGGAGGATAGGATACGATAGAGGATAAGATAGGATAGAGTATAACATAGGGGATTGGATAGGATAGAGGATAGGAGACGATAGAGGATAGGATAGGATTGATGATAGGATAGGAAAGATTACAGGATAGGATACAGGATACGATATTATAGAGGATACGATATTATAGAGGATAGGATAGGATAGAGGATAGGATAGGATAGAGGATAGGATAGGATAGAGGATAGGATAGGATAGAGGATAGGATAGGATAGATGATTGGATAGGATAGAGGATACCAAAGGATAGAGGATAGGATAGGATTGAGGATAGGATAGGAAAGAGGACAGGATAGGATACAGGATACGATATTATAGAGGATACGATATTATAGAGGATACGATATTATAGAGGATAGGATAGGATAGAGGATAGGATTGGATAGAGGATAGTCTACGATAGAGGATAGGATAGGATAGAGGATAGGATAGGACAGAGGATAGGATAGGATAGAGGATAGGTTAGGATAGAGGATAGGATACGGATAGAGGATAGGATAGGATAAAGGATAGGATAGAGGATAGGATAGAGGATTGGATAGGATAGAGGATATTATAGGATAGAGGATAGGATAGGATAGCGGATAGGATAGTATGGAGTATACGATAGTATTGAGGATAGGATAGGGTTGAGGATAGGATAGGATAGAGGATAGGAGAAGATAGAGGATAGGATAGGATAGAGGATAGGATACGATAGAGGACAGGATAGAGAATAGGATAGGATAGAGGATAGGGGATTGGATCGGATATGGGATAGGAGACGGTAGAGGATTGGATAGGATAGAGGATATTATAGGATAGAGGATAGGATAGGATTGATGATAGGATAGGAAAGATTACAGGATAGGATACAGGATACGATATTATAGAGGATACGATATTATAGAGGATAGGATAGGATAGAGGATAGGATAGGATAGGATAGAGGATATGATAGGATAGAGAATAGGATAGGATATAGGATAGGATAGGATAGAGCATAGAATAGGATAGAGGATAGGATAGGATAGAGGATTGGATAGGCTAGAGGATACCAAAGGATAGAGGATAGGATAGGAATGAGGATAGGATAGGAAAGAGGACAGGATAGGATACAGGATACGATATTATAGAGGATACTATATTATAGAGGATAGGATAGGATAGAGGATAGGATAGGATAGAGGATAGGATAGGATAGAGGATAGGATAGGATAGAGGATAGGATAGGACAGAGGATAGGATAGGATAGAGGATAGGATAGGATAGAGGATAGGATCGGATAGAGGATAGGATGGGATACAGGATAGGATAGGATAGAGGATAGGATAGGATAGAGGATAGGATAGGACAGAGGATAGGATAGGATAGAGGATAGGATATTATAGAGGATAGGATAGGATAGAGGATAGGATATTATAGAGGATAGGATAGGTTAGAGGATAACATAGGGGATTGGATAGCATAGAGCACAGGAGACGATAGAGGACAGGATAGGTTTGATGATAGGATAGGAAAGAGGACAGGATAGGATACAGGATACGATATTATAGAGGATACGATATTATAGAGGATAGGATAGGATAGAGGATAGGATAGGATAGAGGATAGGATAGGATAGAGGATAGGATAGGATAGAGGATAGGATAGGATAGAGTATAGGATAGGATAGAGGATAGGATGGGATAGAGGATACGATAGGATAGAGGATATGATAGGATAGAGGATAGGATAGGATAGAGGATAGGATAGGATAGAGGATAGGATAGAGGATAGGATAGAGGATTGGATAGGATAGAGGATATTATAGGATAGAGGATAGGATAGGATAGCGGATAGGATAGTATGGAGTATACGATAGAATTGAGGATAGGATAGGGTTGAGGATACGATAGGATAGAGGATAGGATAGAGAATAGGATAGGATAGAGGATAGGGGATTGGATCGGATACAGGATAGGAGACGGTAGAGCATTGGATAGGATAGAGGATATTATAGGATAGAGGATAGGATAGGATGGAGGATAGGATAGGATAGAGGATAAGATAGGCTAGAGGATAACATAGGGGATTGGATAGGATAGAGGATTGGAGACGGTAGAGGATTGGATAGGATAGAGGATATTATAGGATGGAGGATAGGATAGGATGGAGGATAGGATAGGATAGAGGATAGGAGAAGATAGAGGATAGGATAGGATAGAGGATAGGATACGATGGAGGATAGGATAGAGAATAGGATGGGATAGAGGATAGGGGATTGGATCTGATACAGGATAGGAGACGGTAGAGGATTGGATAGGATAGAGGATATTATAGGATAGATAATAGGATAGGATTGATGATATGATAGGAAAGATTACAGGATAGGATACAGGATACGATATTATAGATTATACGATATTATAGAGGATACGATATTATAGAGGATGGGATAGGATAGAGGATAGGATAGGATAGAGGATAGGATAGGACAGAGGATAGGATAGGTTAGAGGATAACATAGGGGATTGGATAGCATAGAGGATAGGAGACGATGGGTGACAGGATAGGTTTAATGATAGGATAGGAAAGAGGACAGGATAGGATACAGGATACGATATTATAGAGGATAGGATAGGATAGAGGATAGGATAGGATAGGATAGAGGATATGATAGGATAGAGAATAGGATAGGATATAGGATAGGATAGGATAGAGCATAGAATAGGATAGAGGATAGGATAGGACAGAGGATAGGATAGGATAGAGGATAGGATAGGAAAGAGGACAGGATAGGATACAGGATACGATATTATAGAGGATACTATATTATAGAGGATAGGATAGGATAGAGGATAGGATAGGATAGAGGATAGGATAGGATAGAGGATAGGATAGGATAGAGGATAGGATAGGACAGAGGATAGGATAGGATAGAGGATAGGATAGGATAGAGGATAGGATGGGATAGAGGATAGGATGGGATACAGGATAGGATAGGATAGAGGATAGGATAGGATAGAGGATAGGATAGGACAGAGGATAGGATAGGATAGAGGATAGGATATTATAGAGGATAGGATAGGATAGAGGATAGGATATTATAGAGGATAGGATAGGTTAGAGGATAACATAGGGGATTGGATAGCATAGAGCACAGGAGACGATAGAGGACAGGATAGGTTTGATGATAGGATAGGAAAGAGGACAGGATAGGATACAGGATACGATATTATAGAGGATACGATATTATAGAGGATAGGATAGGATAGAGGATAGGATAGGATAGAGAATAGGATAGGATAGAGGATAGGATAGGATAGAGGATAGGATAGGATAGAGTATAGGATAGGATAGAGGATAGGATGGGATAGAGGATACGATAGGATAGAGGATATGATAGGATAGAGGATAGGATAGGATAGAGGATAGGATAGGATAGAGGATAGGATAGAGGATAGGATAGAGGATTGGATAGGATAGAGGATATTATAGGATAGAGGATAGGATAGGATAGCGGATAGGATAGTATGGAGTATACGATAGAATTGAGGATAGGATAGGGTTGAGGATACGATAGGATAGAGGATAGGATAGAGAATAGGATAGGATAGAGGATAGGGGATTGGATCGGATACAGGATAGGAGACGGTAGAGGATTGGATAGGATAGAGGATATTATAGGATAGAGGATAGGATAGGATGGAGGATAGGATAGGATAGAGGATAAGATAGGCTAGAGGATAACATAGGGGATTGGATAGGATAGAGGATTGGAGACGGTAGAGGATTGGATAGGATAGAGGATATTATAGGATAGAGGATAGGATAGGATGGAGGATAGGATAGGATAGAGGATAGGAGAAGATAGAGGATAGGATAGGATAGAGGATAGGATACGATGGAGGATAGGATAGAGAATAGGATGGGATAGAGGATAGGGGATTGGATCTGATACAGGATAGGAGACGGTAGAGGATTGGATAGGATAGAGGATATTATAGGATAGATAATAGGATAGGATTGATGATATGATAGGAAAGATTACAGGATAGGATACAGGATACGATATTATAGATTATACGATATTATAGAGGATACGATATTATAGAGGATGGGATAGGATAGAGGATAGGATAGGATAGAGGATAGGATAGGACAGAGGATAGGATAGGTTAGAGGATAACATAGGGGATTGGATAGCATAGAGGATAGGAGACGATGGGTGACAGGATAGGTTTAATGATAGGATAGGAAAGAGGACAGGATAGGATACAGGATACGATATTATAGAGGATAGGATAGGATAGAGGATAGGATGGGATAGAGGATAGTATAGGATAGAGGATAGGATATTATAGAGGATAGGATAGGTTAGAGGATAACATAGGGGATTGGATAGCATAGAGCATAGGAGACGATAGAGGACAGGATAGGTTTGATGATAGGATAGGAAAGAGGACAGGATAGGATACAGGATACGATATTATAGAGGATACGATATTATAGAGGATAGGATAGGATAGAGGATAGGATAGGATAGAGGATAAGATAGGATAGAGGATAGGATAGGATAGAGGATAGGATAGGATAGAGCAGGATAGGATAGAGGATTGGATATGATAGAGGATATTATAGGATAGAGGATAGGATAGGATAGCGGATAGGATAGGATGGAGTATAGGATAGAATTGAGGATAGGATAGGGTTGAGGATAGGATAGGAAAGAGGACAGGATAGGATAGAGGATAGGATAGGATAGAGGATAGGATAGGATAGAGCAGGATAGGATAGAGGATAGGATAGAGGATAGGATAGAGGATTGGATAGGATAAAGGATATTATAGGATAGAGGATAGGATAGGATAGCGGATAGGATAGGATGGAGTATAGGATAGAATTGAGGATAGGATAGGGTTGAGGATAGGATAGGAAAGAGGACAGGATAGGATAGAGGATAGGATAGGATAGAGGATAGGATAGGATAGAGGATACGATACGATAGAGGATAGGATAGAGGATAGGGGATTGGATCGGATAGAGGATAAGATAGGATAGAGGATAGGATAGGATAGAGGATAGGATAGGATAGAGCAGGATAGGATAGAGGATAGGATAGAGGATAGGATAGAGGATTGGATAGGATAGAGGATATTATAGGATAGAGGATAGGATAGGATAGCGGATAGGATAGGATGGAGTATAGGATAGAATTGAGGATAGGATAGGGTTGAGGATAGGATAGGAAAGAGGACAGGATAGGATAGAGGATAGGATAGAGGATTGGGGATTGGATCGGATACAGGATAGGAGACGGTAGAGGATTGGATAGGATAGAGGATATTATAGGCTAGAGGATAGGATAGGATGGAGGATAGGATAGGATAGAGGATAAGATAGGATAGAGGATAGGACAGGATAGAGGATAGGATAGGTTTGATGATAGGATAGGAAAGAGGACAGGATAGGATACAGGATACGATATTATAGAGGATACGATATTATAGAGGATAGGATAGGATAAAGGATAGGATAGGATAGAGGATAAGATAGGATAGAGGATAGGATAGGATAGAGGATAGGATAGGATAGAACAGGATAGGATAGAGGATAGGATAGAGGATAGGATAGAGGATACGATACGATAGAGGATAGGATAGAGGATAGGGGATTGGATCGGATACAGGATAGGAGACGGTAGAGGATTGGATAGGATAGAGGATATTATAGGCTAGAGGATAGGATAGGATGGAGGATAGGATAGGATAGAGGATAAGATAGGATAGAGGATAGGATAGGATAGAGGATAGGATAGGATAGAACAGGATAGGATAGAGGATAGGATAGAGGATAGGATAGAGGATACGATACGATAGAGGATAGGATAGAGGATAGGGGATTGGATCGGATACAGGATAGGAGACGGTAGAGGATTGGATAGGATAGAGGATATTATAGGCTAGAGGATAGGATAGGATGGAGGATAGGATAGGATAGAGGATAAGATAGGATAGAGGATAACATAGGGGATTGGATAGGATAGAGGATAGGAGACGATAGAGGATAGGATAGGATTGATGATAGGATAGGAAAGATTACAGGATAGGATACAGGATACGATATTATAGAGGATACAATATTATAGAGGATAGGATAGGATAGAGGATAGGATGGGATAGAGGATAGTATAGGATAGAGGATAGGATAGGATAGAGGATAGGATAGGATAGAGCAGGATAGGATAGAGGATAGGATAGAGGATAGGATAGAGGATTGGATAGGATAGAGGATATTATAGGATAGAGGATAGGATAGGATAGCGGATAGGATAGGATGGAGTATAGGATAGAATTGAGGATAGGATAGGGTTGAGGATAGGATAGGAAAGAGGACAGGATAGGATAGAGGATAGGATAGGATAGAGGATAGGATAGGATAGAGGATACGATACGATAGAGGATAGGATAGAGGATAGGGGATTGGATCGGATACAGGATAGGAGACGGTAGAGGATTGGATAGGATAGAGGATATTATAGGCTAGAGGATAGGATAGGATGGAGGATAGGATAGGATAGAGGATAAGATAGGATAGAGGATAGGACAGGATAGAGGATAGGATAGGATAGAGGATAGGATTGGATAAAGGATAGGATAGGATAGAGGATAGGAGAGGATAGAGTATAGGATAGGATATAGGATAGGATAGGATAGAGGATAGGATAGGATAGAGGATAGGATAGGATAGAGGATAGGGCAGGATAGAGGATAGGATAGGATAGAGGATAGGATTGGATAAAGGATAGGATAGGATAGAGGATAGGATAGGATAGAGTATAGGATAGGATAGAGGATAGGATGGGATAGAGGATAGGAGAGGATAGAGGATAGGATAGGATAGAGCAGGATAGGATAGAGGATACGATACGATAGAGGATAGGATAGAGGATAGGGGATTGGATCGGATACAGGATAGGAGACGGTAGAGGATTGGATAGGATAGAGGATATTATAGACTAGAGGATAGGATAGGATGGAGGATAGGATAGGATAGAGGATAAGATAGGATAGAGGATAGGACAGGATAGAGGATAGGATAGGATAGAGGATAGGATTGGATAAAGGATAGGATAGGATAGAGGATAGGAGAGGATAGAGTATAGGATAGGATATAGGATAGGATAGGATAGATTATAGGATAGGATAGAGGATAGGATAGGATAGAGGATAGGGCAGGATAGAGGATAGGTTAGGATAGAGGATAGGATTGGATAAAGGATAGGATAGGATAGAGGGTAGGAGAGGATAGAGTATAGGATAGGATAGAGGATAGGATAGGATAGAGGATAGGATAGGATAGCATATAGGATAGGATAGAGGAGAGGATGGGATAGAGGATACGATAGGATAGAGGATATGATAGGATAGAGGATAGGATAGGATAGAGGATAAGATAGGATAGAGGATAGGACAGGATAGAGGATAGGATAGGATAGAGGATAGGATTGGATAAAGGATAGGATAGGATAGAGGATAGGAGAGGATAGAGTATAGGATAGGATATAGGATAGGATAGGATAGATTATAGGATAGGATAGAGGATAGGATAGGATGGAGGATAGGATAGGATAGAGGATAGGATAGGATAGAGGATAGGATAGGATATAGGATAGGATACGATAGAGGATAGGATAGGATAGATGATAGGATAGGATAGAGGATTGGATAGGATAGAGGATACCATAGGATAGAGGATAGGATAGGATAGAGGATAACATAGGGGATTGGATAGGATAGAGGATAGGAGACGATAGAGGATAGGATAGGATTGATGATAGGATAGGACAGATGATATTATAGGAAAGAGGATAGGATATGATAGAGGATACGATATTATAGAGGATAGGATAGGATAGGGGATAACATAGGGGATTGGATAGGATAGAGGATAGGATAGGATTGATGATAGGATAGGAAAGAGGACAGGATAGGATACAGGATACGATATTATAGAGGATATGATATTATAGAGGATAGGATAGGATAGAGGATAGGATAGGATAGAGGATAGGATAGGATGGAGGATAGGATAGGGTAGAGGATAAGATAGGATAGAGGATAACATAGGGGATTGGATAGGATAGAGGATAGGAGACGATAGAGGATAGGATAGGATTGATGATAGGATAGGAAAGATTACAGGATAGGATACAGGATACGATATTATAGAGAATACGATATTATAGAGGATAGGATAGGATAGAGGATAGGATAGGATAGATGATAGGATAGGATAGAGGATTGGATAGGATAGAGGATACCATAGGATAGAGGATAGGATAGGATTGAGGATAGGATAGTAAAGAGGACAGGATAGGATACAGGATACGATATTATAGAGGATAGGATAGGATAGAGGATAGGATAGGATAGAGGATAGGATACGGATAGAGGATAGGATAGAATAGAGGATAGGATAGAGGATAGGATAGAGGATTGGATAGGATAGAGGATAGGATAGGATAGCGGATAGGATAGTATGGAGTATACGATTGAATTGAGGATAGGATAGGGTTGAGGATAGGATAGGATAGAGGATAGGATAGGATAGAGGATAGGATAGGATAGAGGATAGGATACGGATAGAGGATAGGATAGAATAGAGGATAGGATAGAGGATAGGATAGAGGATTGGATAGGATAGAGGATATTATAGGATAGAGGATAGGATAGGATAGAGGATAGGATAGGATTGATGATAGGATAGGATAGATGATATTATAGGAAAGAGGATAGGATATGATAGAGGATACGATATTATAGAGGATAGGATAGGATAGGGGATAACATAGGGGATTGGATAGGATAGAGGATAGGAGACGATAGAGGATAGGATAGGATTGATGATAGGATAGGAAAGATTACAGGATAGGATGCAGGATACGATATTATAGAGGATAGGATAGGATAGATGATACGATAGGATAGAGGATTGGATAGGATAGAGGATACCATAGGACAGAGGATAGGATAGGATGGAGGATAGGATTGTAAAGAGGACAGGATAGGATACAGGATACGATATTATAGAGGATAGGATAGGATAGAGGATAGGATAGGATAGAGGATAGGATAGGATAGAGGATAGGATAGGATAGAGGATAGGATACGGATAGAGGATAGGATAGAATAGAGGATAGGATAGAGGATAGGATAGAGGATTGGATAGGATAGAGGATATTATAGGATAGAGGATAGGATAGGATAGCGGATAGGATAGTATGGAGTATACGATTGAATTGAGGATAGGATAGGGTTGACGATAGGATAGGATAGAGGATAGGAGAAGATAGAGGATAGGATAGGATAGAGGATAGGATACGATAGAGGACAGGATAGAGGATAGGGGATTGGATCGGATACAGGATAGGAGACGGTAGAGGATTGGATAGGATAGAGGATAGGATAAAGGATAGGATAGAGGATAGGATAGAGGATTGGATAGGATAGATTATAGGATAGGATAGAGGATAGGATAGGATGGAGGATAGGATAGGATAGAGGATAGGATAGGATAGAGGATAGGATAGGATATAGGATAGGATAGGATAGAGGATAGGATAGGATAGATGATAGGATAGGATAGAGGATTGGATAGGATAGAGGATACCATAGGATAGAGGATAGGATAGGATAGAGGATAACATAGGGGATTGGATAGGATAGAGGATAGGAGACGATAGAGGATAGGATAGGATTGATGATAGGATAGGAAAGATTACAGGATAGGATACAGGATACGATATTATAGAGGATACGATATTATAGAGGATAGGATAGGATAGAGGATAGGATAGGATAGAGGATAGGATAGGATAGAGGATAGGATAGGATAGAGGATAGGATAGGATAGATGATTGGATAGGATAGAGGATACCAAAGGATAGAGGATAGGATAGGATTGAGGATAGGATAGGAAAGAGGACAGGATAGGATACAGGATACGATATTATAGAGGATACGATATTATAGAGGATACGATATTATAGAGGATACGATATTATAGAGGATAGGATAGGATAGAGGATAGGATTGGATAGAGGATAGTCTACGATAGAGGATAGGATAGGATAGAGGATAGGATAGGACAGAGGATAGGATAGGATAGAGGATAGGTTAGGATAGAGGATAGGATACGGATAGAGGATAGGATAGGATAAAGGATAGGATAGAGGATAGGATAGAGGATTGGATAGGATAGAGGATATTATAGGATAGAGGATAGGATAGGATAGCGGATAGGATAGTATGGAGTATACGATAGTATTGAGGATAGGATAGGGTTGAGGATAGGATAGGATAGAGGATAGGAGAAGATAGAGGATAGGATAGGATAGAGGATAGGATACGATAGAGGACAGGATAGAGAATAGGATAGGATAGAGGATAGGGGATTGGATCGGATATGGGATAGGAGACGGTAGAGGATTGGATAGGATAGAGGATATTATAGGATAGAGGATAGGATAGGATTGATGATAGGATAGGAAAGATTACAGGATAGGATACAGGATACGATATTATAGAGGATACGATATTATAGAGGATAGGATAGGATAGAGGATAGGATAGGATAGGATAGAGGATAGGATAGGATAGAGGATATGATAGGATAGAGAATAGGATAGGATATAGGATAGGATAGGATAGAGCATAGAATAGGATAGAGGATAGGATAGGATAGAGGATTGGATAGGCTAGAGGATACCAAAGGATAGAGGATAGGATAGGAATGAGGATAGGATAGGAAAGAGGACAGGATAGGATACAGGATACGATATTATAGAGGATACTATATTATAGAGGATAGGATAGGATAGAGGATAGGATAGGATAGAGGATAGGATAGGATAGAGGATAGGATAGGATAGAGGATAGGATAGGACAGAGGATAGGATAGGATAGAGGATAGGATAGGATAGAGGATAGGATGGGATAGAGGATAGGATGGGATACAGGATAGGATAGGATAGAGGATAGGATAGGATAGAGGATAGGATAGGACAGAGGATAGGATAGGATAGAGGATAGGATATTATAGAGGATAGGATAGGATAGAGGATAGGATATTATAGAGGATAGGAAAGGTTAGAGGATAACATAGGGGATTGGATAGCATAGAGCACAGGAGACGATAGAGGACAGGATAGGTTTGATGATAGGATAGGAAAGAGGACAGGATAGGATACAGGATACGATATTATAGAGGATACGATATTATAGAGGATAGGATAGGATAGAGGATAGGATAGGATAGAGGATAGGATAGGATAGAGGATAGGATAGGATAGAGGATAGGATAGGATAGAGTATAGGATAGGATAGAGGATAGGATGGGATAGAGGATACGATAGGATAGAGGATATGATAGGATAGAGGATAGGATAGGATAGAGGATAGGATAGGATAGAGGATAGGATAGAGGATAGGATAGAGGATTGGATAGGATAGAGTATACGATAGAATTGAGGATAGGATAGGGTTGAGGATACGATAGGATAGAGGATAGGATAGAGAATAGGATAGGATAGAGGATAGGGGATTGGATCGGATACAGGATAGGAGACGGTAGAGGATTGGATAGGATAGAGGATATTATAGGATAGAGGATAGGATAGGATGGAGGATAGGATAGGATAGAGGATAAGATAGGCTAGAGGATAACATAGGGGATTGGATAGGATAGAGGATTGGAGACGGTAGAGGATTGGATAGGATAGAGGATATTATAGGATAGAGGATAGGATAGGATGGAGGATAGGATAGGATAGAGGATAGGAGAAGATAGAGGATAGGATAGGATAGAGGATAGGATACGATGGAGGATAGGATAGAGAATAGGATGGGATAGAGGATAGGGGATTGGATCTGATACAGGATAGGAGACGGTAGAGGATTGGATAGGATAGAGGATATTATAGGATAGATAATAGGATAGGATTGATGATATGATAGGAAAGATTACAGGATAGGATACAGGATACGATATTATAGATTATACGATATTATAGAGGATACGATATTATAGAGGATGGGATAGGATAGAGGATAGGATAGGATAGAGGATAGGATAGGACAGAGGATAGGATAGGTTAGAGGATAACATAGGGGATTGGATAGCATAGAGGATAGGAGACGATGGGTGACAGGATAGGTTTAATGATAGGATAGGAAAGAGGACAGGATAGGATACAGGATACGATATTATAGAGGATAGGATAGGATAGAGGATAGGATGGGATAGAGGATAGTATAGGATAGAGGATAGGATATTATAGAGGATAGGATAGGTTAGAGGATAACATAGGGGATTGGATAGCATAGAGCATAGGAGACGATAGAGGACAGGATAGGTTTGATGATAGGATAGGAAAGAGGACAGGATAGGATAGAGGATAGGATAGGATAGAGGATAGGATAGGATAGAGCAGGATAGGATAGAGGATAGGATAGAGGATAGGATAGAGGATTGGATAGGATAAAGGATATTATAGGATAGAGGATAGGATAGGATAGCGGATAGGATAGGATGGAGTATAGGATAGAATTGAGGATAGGATAGGGTTGAGGATAGGATAGGAAAGAGGACAGGATAGGATAGAGGATAGGATAGGATAGAGGATAGGATAGGATAGAGGATACGATACGATAGAGGATAGGATAGAGGATAGGGGATTGGATCGGATAGAGGATAAGATAGGATAGAGGATAGGATAGGATAGAGGATAGGATAGGATAGAGCAGGATAGGATAGAGGATAGGATAGAGGATAGGATAGAGGATTGGATAGGATAGAGGATATTATAGGATAGAGGATAGGATAGGATAGCGGATAGGATAGGATGGAGTATAGGATAGAATTGAGGATAGGATAGGGTTGAGGATAGGATAGGAAAGAGGACAGGATAGGATAGAGGATAGGATAGAGGATTGGGGATTGGATCGGATACAGGATAGGAGACGGTAGAGGATTGGATAGGATAGAGGATATTATAGGCTAGAGGATAGGATAGGATGGAGGATAGGATAGGATAGAGGATAAGATAGGATAGAGGATAGGACAGGATAGAGGATAGGATAGGTTTGATGATAGGATAGGAAAGAGGACAGGATAGGATACAGGATACGATATTATAGAGGATACGATATTATAGAGGATAGGATAGGATAAAGGATAGGATAGGATAGAGGATAAGATAGGATAGAGGATAGGATAGGATAGAGGATAGGATAGGATAGAACAGGATAGGATAGAGGATAGGATAGAGGATAGGATAGAGGATACGATACGATAGAGGATAGGATAGAGGATAGGGGATTGGATCGGATACAGGATAGGAGACGGTAGAGGATTGGATAGGATAGAGGATATTATAGGCTAGAGGATAGGATAGGATGGAGGATAGGATAGGATAGAGGATAAGATAGGATAGAGGATAGGATAGGATAGAGGATAGGATAGGATAGAACAGGATAGGATAGAGGATAGGATAGAGGATAGGATAGAGGATACGATACGATAGAGGATAGGATAGAGGATAGGGGATTGGATCGGATACAGGATAGGAGACGGTAGAGGATTGGATAGGATAGAGGATATTATAGGCTAGAGGATAGGATAGGATGGAGGATAGGATAGGATAGAGGATAAGATAGGATAGAGGATAACATAGGGGATTGGATAGGATAGAGGATAGGAGACGATAGAGGATAGGATAGGATTGATGATAGGATAGGAAAGATTACAGGATAGGATACAGGATACGATATTATAGAGGATACAATATTATAGAGGATAGGATAGGATAGAGGATAGGATGGGATAGAGGATAGTATAGGATAGAGGATAGGATAGGATAGAGGATAGGATAGGATAGAGCAGGATAGGATAGAGGATAGGATAGAGGATAGGATAGAGGATTGGATAGGATAGAGGATATTATAGGATAGAGGATAGGATAGGATAGCGGATAGGATAGGATGGAGTATAGGATAGAATTGAGGATAGGATAGGGTTGAGGATAGGATAGGAAAGAGGACAGGATAGGATAGAGGATAGGATAGGATAGAGGATATGATAGGATAGAGGATACGATACGATAGAGGATAGGATAGAGGATAGGGGATTGGATCGGATACAGGATAGGAGACGGTAGAGGATTGGATAGGATAGAGGATATTATAGGCTAGAGGATAGGATAGGATGGAGGATAGGATAGGATAGAGGATAAGATAGGATAGAGGATAGGACAGGATAGAGGATAGGATAGGATAGAGGATAGGATTGGATAAAGGATAGGATAGGATAGAGGATAGGAGAGGATAGAGTATAGGATAGGATATAGGATAGGATAGGATAGAGGATAGGATAGGATAGAGGATAGGATAGGATAGAGGATAGGGCAGGATAGAGGATAGGATAGGATAGAGGATAGGATTGGATAAAGGATAGGATAGGATAGAGGATAGGAGAGGATAGAGTATAGGATAGGATAGAGGATAGGATAGGATAGAGGATAGGATAGGATAGAGTATAGGATAGGATAGAGGATAGGATGGGATAGAGGATAGGAGAGGATAGAGGATAGGATAGGATAGAGCAGGATAGGATAGAGGATACGATACGATAGAGGATAGGATAGAGGATAGGGGATTGGATCGGATACAGGATAGGAGACGGTAGAGGATTGGATAGGATAGAGGATATTATAGACTAGAGGATAGGATAGGATGGAGGATAGGATAGGATAGAGGATAAGATAGGATAGAGGATAGGACAGGATAGAGGATAGGATAGGATAGAGGATAGGATTGGATAAAGGATAGGATAGGATAGAGGATAGGAGAGGATAGAGTATAGGATAGGATATAGGATAGGATAGGATAGATTATAGGATAGGATAGAGGATAGGATAGGATAGAGGATAGGGCAGGATAGAGGATAGGTTAGGATAGAGGATAGGATTGGATAAAGGATAGGATAGGATAGAGGGTAGGAGAGGATAGAGTATAGGATAGGATAGAGGATAGGATAGGATAGAGGATAGGATAGGATAGAGGATAGGATAGGATAGCATATAGGATAGGATAGAGGAGAGGATGGGATAGAGGATACGATAGGATAGAGGATATGATAGGATAGAGGATAGGATAGGATAGAGGATAAGATAGGATAGAGGATAGGACAGGATAGAGGATAGGATAGGATAGAGGATAGGATTGGATAAAGGATAGGATAGGATAGAGGATAGGAGAGGATAGAGTATAGGATAGGATATAGGATAGGATAGGATAGATTATAGGATAGGATAGAGGATAGGATAGGATGGAGGATAGGATAGGATAGAGGATAGGATAGGATAGAGGATAGGATAGGATATAGGATAGGATACGATAGAGGATAGGATAGGATAGATGATAGGATAGGATAGAGGATTGGATAGGATAGAGGATACCATAGGATAGAGGATAGGATAGGATAGAGGATAACATAGGGGATTGGATAGGATAGAGGATAGGAGACGATAGAGGATAGGATAGGATTGATGATAGGATAGGACAGATGATATTATAGGAAAGAGGATAGGATATGATAGAGGATACGATATTATAGAGGATAGGATAGGATAGGGGATAACATAGGGGATTGGATAGGATAGAGGATAGGATAGGATTGATGATAGGATAGGAAAGAGGACAGGATAGGATACAGGATACGATATTATAGAGGATATGATATTATAGAGGATAGGATAGGATAGAGGATAGGATAGGATAGAGGATAGGATAGGATGGAGGATAGGATAGGGTAGAGGATAAGATAGGATAGAGGATAACATAGGGGATTGGATAGGATAGAGGATAGGAGACGATAGAGGATAGGATAGGATTGATGATAGGATAGGAAAGATTACAGGATAGGATACAGGATACGATATTATAGAGAATACGATATTATAGAGGATAGGATAGGATAGAGGATAGGATAGGATAGATGATAGGATAGGATAGAGGATTGGATAGGATAGAGGATACCATAGGATAGAGGATAGGATAGGATTGAGGATAGGATAGTAAAGAGGACAGGATAGGATACAGGATACGATATTATAGAGGATAGGATAGGATAGAGGATAGGATAGGATAGAGGATAGGATACGGATAGAGGATAGGATAGAATAGAGGATAGGATAGAGGATAGGATAGAGGATTGGATAGGATAGAGGATAGGATAGGATAGCGGATAGGATAGTATGGAGTATACGATTGAATTGAGGATAGGATAGGGTTGAGGATAGGATAGGATAGAGGATAGGATAGGATAGAGGATAGGATAGGATAGAGGATAGGATACGGATAGAGGATAGGATAGAATAGAGGATAGGATAGAGGATAGGATAGAGGATTGGATAGGATAGAGGATATTATAGGATAGAGGATAGGATAGGACAGAGGATAGGATAGGATTGATGATAGGATAGGATAGATGATATTATAGGAAAGAGGATAGGATATGATAGAGGATACGATATTATAGAGGATAGGATAGGATAGGGGATAACATAGGGGATTGGATAGGATAGAGGATAGGAGACGATAGAGGATAGGATAGGATTGATGATAGGATAGGAAAGATTACAGGATAGGATACAGGATACGATATTATAGAGGATAGGATAGGATAGATGATACGATAGGATAGAGAATTGGATAGGATAGAGGATACCATAGGACAGAGGATAGGATAGGATGGAGGATAGGATTGTAAAGAGGACAGGATAGGATACAGGATACGATATTATAGAGGATAGGATAGGATAGAGGATAGGATAGGATAGAGGATAGGATAGGATAGAGGATAGGATAGGATAGAGGATAGGATACGGATAGAGGATAGGATAGAATAGAGGATAGGATAGAGGATAGGATAGAGGATTGGATAGGATAGAGGATATTATAGGATAGAGGATAGGATAGGATAGCGGATAGGATAGTATGGAGTATACGATTGAATTGAGGATAGGATAGGGTTGACGATAGGATAGGATAGAGGATAGGAGAAGATAGAGGATAGGATAGGATAGAGGATAGGATACGATAGAGGACAGGATAGAGGATAGGGGATTGGATCGGATACAGGATAGGAGACGGTAGAGGATTGGATAGGATAGAGGATAGGATAAAGGATAGGATAGAGGATAGGATAGAGGATTGGATAGGATAGATTATAGGATAGGATAGAGGATAGGATAGGATGGAGGATAGGATAGGATAGAGGATAGGATAGGATAGAGGATAGGATAGGATATAGGATAGGATAGGATAGAGGATAGGATAGGATAGATGATAGGATAGGATAGAGGATTGGATAGGATAGAGGATACCATAGGATAGAGGATAGGATAGGATAGAGGATAACATAGGGGATTGGATAGGATAGAGGATAGGAGACGATAGAGGATAGGATAGGATTGATGATTGGATAGGACAGATGATATTATAGGAAAGAGGATAGGATATGATAGAGGATACGATATTATAGAGGATAGGATAGGATAGGGGATAACATAGGGGATTGGATAGGATAGAGGATAGGATAGGATTGATGATAGGATAGGAAAGAGGACAGGATAGGATACAGGATACGATATTATAGAGGATATGATATTATAGAGGATAGGATAGGATAGAGGATAGGATAGGATAGAGGATAGGATAGGATGGAGGATAGGATAGGGTAGAGGATAAGATAGGATAGAGGATAACATAGGGGATTGGATAGGATAGAGGATAGGAGACGATAGAGGATAGGATAGGATTGATGATAGGATAGGAAAGATTACAGGATAGGATACAGGATACGATATTATAGAGAATACGATATTATAGAGGATAGGATAGGATAGAGGATAGGATAGGATAGATGATAGGATAGGATAGAGGATTGGATAGGATAGAGGATACCATAGGATAGAGGATAGGATAGGATTGAGGATAGGATAGTAAAGAGGACAGGATAGGATACAGGATACGATATTATAGAGGATAGGATAGGATAGAGGATAGGATAGGATAGAGGATAGGATACGGATAGAGGATAGGATAGAATAGAGGATAGGATAGAGGATAGGATAGAGGATTGGATAGGATAGAGGATAGGATAGGATAGCGGATAGGATAGTATGGAGTATACGATTGAATTGAGGATAGGATAGGGTTGAGGATAGGATAGGATAGAGGATAGGATAGGATAGAGGATAGGATAGGATAGAGGATAGGATACGGATAGAGGATAGGATAGAATAGAGGATAGGATAGAGGATAGGATAGAGGATTGGATAGGATAGAGGATATTATAGGATAGAGGATAGGATAGGATAGAGGATAGGATAGGATTGATGATAGGATAGGATAGATGATATTATAGGAAAGAGGATAGGATATGATAGAGGATACGATATTATAGAGGATAGGATAGGATAGGGGATAACATAGGGGATTGGATAGGATAGAGGATAGGAGACGATAGAGGATAGGATAGGATTGATGATAGGATAGGAAAGATTACAGGATAGGATACAGGATACGATATTATAGAGGATAGGATAGGATAGATGATACGATAGGATAGAGGATTGGATAGGATAGAGGATACCATAGGACAGAGGATAGGATAGGATGGAGGATAGGATTGTAAAGAGGACAGGATAGGATACAGGATACGATATTATAGAGGATAGGATAGGATAGAGGATAGGATAGGATAGAGGATAGGATAGGATAGAGGATAGGATAGGATAGAGGATAGGATACGGATAGAGGATAGGATAGAATAGAGGATAGGATAGAGGATAGGATAGAGGATTGGATAGGATAGAGGATATTATAGGATAGAGGATAGGATAGGATAGCGGATAGGATAGTATGGAGTATACGATTGAATTGAGGATAGGATAGGGTTGACGATAGGATAGGATAGAGGATAGGAGAAGATAGAGGATAGGATAGGATAGAGGATAGGATACGATAGAGGACAGGATAGAGGATAGGGGATTGGATCGGATACAGGATAGGAGACGGTAGAGGATTGGATAGGATAGAGGATAGGATAAAGGATAGGATAGAGGATAGGATAGAGGATTGGATAGGATACAGGATATTATAGGATAGAGGATAGGATAGGATAACGGATAGGATAGGATCGAGTATAGGATAGAATTGAGGATAGGATAGGGTTGAGGATAGGATAGGAAAGAGGACAGGATAGGATAGAGGATAGGATAGGATAGATGATATGATAGGATAGAGGATAGCATAGGATAGAGGATAGGATATGATAGAGGATACCATAGGATAGAGGATAGGATAGGATAGAGGATAGGATAGGATAGAGGATAGGATAGGATGGAGGATAGGATAGGATAGAGGATAAGATAGGATAGAGGATAACATAGGGGATTGGATAGGATAGAGGATAGGATAGGATTGATGATAGGATAGGAAAGAGGACAGGATAGGATACAGGATACGATATTATAGAGGATATGATATTATAGAGGATAGGATAGGATAGAGGATATGATAGGATAGATGATAGGATAGGATAGAGGATTGGATAGGATAGAGGATACCATAGGATAGAGGATAGGATAGGATAGAGGATAGGATAGGATAGAGGATAGGATAGGATGGAGGATAGGATAGGATAGAGGATAAGATAGGATAGAGGATAACATAGGGGATTGGATAGGATAGAGGATAGGAGACGATAGAGGATAGGATAGGATTGATGATAGGATAGGAAAGATTACAGGATAGGATACAGGATATTATAGAGGATACGATATTATAGAGGATAGGATAGGATAGAGGATAGGATAGAGGATTGCATAGGATAGAGGATATTATAGGATAGAGGATAGGATAGGATAGCGGATAGGATAGTATGGAGTATACGAATGAATTGAGGATAGGATAGGGTTGTGGATAGGATAGGATAGAGGATATTATAGGATAGAGAATAGGATAGGATAGAGAATAGGATAGGATAGAGGATAGGGGATTGGATCGGATACAGGATAGGAGACGGTAGAGGATTGGATAGGATAGAGGATAGGATAGAGGATTGGATAGGATAGAGGATATTATAGGATAGAGGATAGGATAGGATAGCGGATAGGATAGGATGGAGGATAGGATAGGATAGAGGATAAGATAGGATAGAGGATAACATAGGGGATTGGATAGGATAGAGGATAGGATACGGATAGAGGATAGGATAGGATAGAGGATAGGATAGAGGATAGGATAGAGGATTGGATAGGATAGAGGATTGGATAGCATAGAGGATATTATAGGATAGAGGATAGGATAGGATAGCGGATAGGATAGTATGGAGTATACGATAGAATTGAGGATAGGATAGGGTTGAGGATAGGATAGGATAGAGGATAGGATAGAGAATAAGATAGGATAGAGGATAGGGGATTGGATCGGATACAGGATAGGAGACGGTAGAGGATTGGATAGGATAGAGGATAGGATAGAGGAGTGGATAGGATAGAGGATATTATAGGATAGAGGATAGGATAGGATAGCGGATAGGATAGGATGGAGGATATGATAGGATAGATGATTGGATAGGATAGAGGACACCAAAGGATAGAGAATAGGATAGGATTGAGGATAGGATAGGAAAGAGGACAGGATAGGATACAGGATACGATATTATAGAGGATACGATATTATAGAGGATAGGATAGGATAGAGGATAAGATAGGATAGAGGATAGGATAGGATAGAGGATAGGATAGGATTGAGGATAGGATAGGACAGAGGATAGGATAGGATAGAGGATAGGATAGGATAGAGGATAGGATACGGATAGAGGATAGGATAGGATAGAGGATAGGATAGAGGATAGGATAGAGGATTCGATAGGATAGAGGATATTATAAGATAGAGGATAGGATAGGATAGCGGATAGGATAGTATGCAGTATACGATAGAATTGAGGATAGGATAGGGTTGAGGATAGGATAGGATAGAGGATAGCAGAAGATTGAGGATAGGATAGGATAGAGGATAGGATACGATAGAGGATAGGATAGAGAATAGGATAGGATAGAGGATAGGATAGGATAGAGGATAGGATAGGATAGAGGATAGGATAGAGGATAGGATAGAGGATTGGATAGGATAGAGGATATTATAGGATAGAGGATAGGATAGTATAGCGGATAGGATAGTATGGAGTATACGATTGAATTGAGCATAGGATAGGGTTGAGGATAGGATAGGATAGAGGATAGGAGAAGATAGAGGATAGGATAGGATAGAGGATAGGATACGATAGAGGATAGGATAGAGAATAGGATAGGATAGAGGATAGGATAGGATATAGGATAGGATAGGATAGAGGATAGGATAGGATAGAGGATAGGATAGGATAGATGATTGGATAGGATAGAGGATAACAAAGGATAGAGGATAGGATAGGATGAAGGATAGGATAGAATAGAGGATAGGAGAGGATAGAGTATAGGATAGGATAGAGGATAGGATAGGATATAGGATAGGATAGGATAGAGGATATGATAGGATAGAGGATAGGATAGGATAGATGATTGGATAGGATAGAGGATAACAAAGGATAGAGGATAGGATAGGATGAAGGATAGGATAGGATAGAGGATAGGAGAGGATAGAGTATAGGATAGGATAGAGGATAGGATAGGATAGAGGATAGGATAGGATAGAGTATAGGATAGGATAGAGGATAGGATGGGATAGAGGATACGATAGGATAGAGGATATGATAGGATAGAGGATAGGATAGGATAGAGGATAGGATAGGATAGAGGATAGGATAGGATAGAGGATAGGATACGGATAGAGGATAGGATAGGATAGAGGATAACATAGGGGATTGGATAGGATAGAGGATAGGATAGGATAGAGGATAGGATAGGATAGAGGATAGGATAGGATAGAGGATAGGATAGGATAGAGGATAGGATAGGATAGAGGATAGGATAGGATAGAGGATAGGATACGGATAGAGGATAGGATACGATAGAGGATAGGATAGAGAATAGGATAGGATAGAGGATAGGATAGGATTGAGGATAGGATAGGATGGAGGATAGGATAGGATAGAGGATAAGATAGGATAGAGGATAGGATGGGATAGAGGATATTATAGGATAGAGTATAGGATAGGATAGAGGATAGGATAGGATAGAGGATAGGATAGGATAGAGGATAGGATAGAATAGAGGATAGGAGAGGATAGAGTATAGGATAGGATAGAGGATAGGGTAGGATAGAGGATAGAGGATAGGATAGGATAGAGGATAGGATAGGATATAGGATAGGATAGGATAGAGGATATGATAGGATAGAGGATAGGATAGGATAGATGATTGGATAGGATAGAGGATAACAAAGGATAGAGGATAGGATAGGATGAAGGATAGGATAGGATAGAGGATAGGAGAGGATAGAGTATAGGATAGGATAGAGGATAGGATAGGATAGAGGATAGGATAGGATAGAGTATAGGATAGGATAGAGGATAGGATGGGATAGAGGATACGATAGGATAGAGGATATGATAGGATAGAGGATAGGATAGGATAGAGGATAGGATAGGATAGAGGATAGGATAGGATAGAGGATAGGATAGGATAGAGGATAGGATACGGATAGAGGATAGGATAGGATAGAGGATAACATAGGGGATTGGATAGGATAGAGGATAGGATAGGATAGAGGATAGGATAGGATAGAGGATAGGATAGGATAGAGGATAGGATACGGATAGAGGATAGGATACGATAGAGGATAGGATAGAGAATAGGATAGGATAGAGGATAGGATAGGATTGAGGATAGGATAGGATGGAGGATAGGATAGGATAGAGGATAAGATAGGATAGAGGATAGGATGGGATAGAGGATATTATAGGATAGAGGATAGGATACGATAGAGGATAGGATAGGATAGAGGATAGGAGAGGATAGAGTATAGGATAGGATATAGGATAGGATAGGATAGAGTATAGGATAGGATAGAGAATAGGATAGGATAGAGGATAGGATAGGATAAGGTATAGGATAGGATAGAGGATAGGATGGGATAGAGGATACGATAGGATAGAGGATATGATAGGATAGAGGATAGGATAGGATAGAGGATAGGATAGAGGATAGGATAGAGGATAGGATAGAGGATTGGATAGGATAGAGGATATTATAGGATAGAGGATAGGATAGGATAGCGGATAGGATAGTATGGAGTATACGATAGAATTGAGGATAGGATAGGGTTGAGGATACGATAGGATAGAGGATAGGATAGAGAATAGGATAGGATAGAGGATAGGGGATTGGATCGGATACAGGATAGGAGACGGTAGAGGATTGGATAGGATAGAGGATATTATAGGATAGAGGATAGGATAGGATGGAGGATAGGATAGGATACAGGATAAGATAGGCTAGAGGATAACATATTGGATTGGATAGGATAGAGGATTGGAGACGGTAGAGGATTGGATAGGATAGAGGATATTATAGGATAGAGGATAGGATAGGATGGAGGATAGGATAGGATAGAGGATAGGAGAAGATAGAGGATAGGATAGGATAGAGGATAGGATAGGATAGAGGATAGGATACGGATAGAGGATAGGATAGGATAGAGGATAACATAGGGGATTGGATAGGATAGAGGATAGGATAGGATAGAGGATAGGATAGGATAGAGGATAGGATAGGATAGAGGATAGGATAGGATAGAGGATATTATAGGATAGATAATAGGATAGGATTGATGATATGATAGGAAAGATTACAGGATAGGATACAGGATACGATATTATAGATTATACGATATTATAGAGGATACGATATTATAGAGGATAGGATAGGATAGAGGATAGGATAGGATAGAGGATAGGATAGGACAGAGGATAGGATAGGATAGAGGATAGGATATTATAGAGGATAGGATAGGATAGAGGATAGGATATTATAGAGGATAGGATAGGTTAGAGGATAACATAGGGGATTGGATAGCATAGAGGATAGGAGACGATAGAGGACAGGATAGGTTTGATGATAGGATAGGAAAGAGGACAGGATACGATACAGGATACGATATTATAGAGGATAGGATAGGATAGAGGATAGGATGGGATAGAGGATAGTATAGGATAGAGGATAGGATATTATAGAGGATAGGATAGGTTAGAGGATAACATAGGGGATTGGATAGCATAGAGCATAGGAGACGATAGAGGACAGGATAGGTTTGATGATAGGATAGGAAAGAGGACAGGATAGGATACAGGATACGATATTATAGAGGATACGATATTATAGAGGATAGGATAGGATAGAGGATAGGATAGGATAGAGGATAAGATAGGATAGAGGATAGGATAGGATAGAGGATAGGATAGGATAGAGCAGGATAGGATAGAGGATTGGATAGGATAGAGGATATTATAGGATAGAGGATAGGATAGGATAGCGGATAGGATAGGATGGAGTATAGGATAGAATTGAGGATAGGATAGGGTTGAGGATAGGATAGGAAAGAGGACAGGATAGGATAGAGGATAGGATAGGATAGAGGATACGATACGATAGAGGATAGGATAGAGGATAGGGGATTGGATCGGATAGAGGATAAGATAGGATAGAGGATAGGATAGGATAGAGGATAGGATAGGATAGAGCAGGATAGGATAGAGGATAGGATAGAGGATAGGATAGAGGATTGGATAGGATAGAGGATATTATAGGATAGAGGATAGGATAGGATAGCGGATAGGATAGGATGGAGTATAGGATAGAATTGAGGATAGGATAGGGTTGAGGATAGGATAGGAAAGAGGACAGGATAGGATAGAGGATAGGATAGAGGATAGGGGATTGGATCGGATACAGGATAGGAGACGGTAGAGGATTGGATAGGATAGAGGATATTATAGGCTAGAGGATAGGATAGGATGGAGGATAGGATAGGATAGAGGATAAGATAGGATAGGGGATAGGACAGGATAGAGGGTAGGATAGGTTTGATGATAGGATAGGAAAGAGGACAGGATAGGATACAGGATACGATATTATAGAGGATACGATATTATAGAGGATAGGATAGGATAGAGGATAGGATAGGATAGAGGATAAGATAGGATAGAGGATAGGATAGGATAGAGGATAGGATAGGATAGAACAGGATAGGATAGAGGATAGGATAGAGGATAGGATAGAGGATAGGATAGAGGATACGATACGATAGAGGATAGGATAGAGGATAGGGGATTGGATCGGATACAGGATAGGAGACGGTAGAGGATTGGATAGGATAGAGGATATTATAGGCTAGAGGATAGGATAGGATGGAGGATAGGATAGGATAGAGGATAAGATAGGATAGAGGATAACATAGGGGATTGGATAGGATAGAGGATAGGAGACGATAGAGGATAGGATAGGATTGATGATAGGATAGGAAAGATTACAGGATAGGATACAGGATACGATATTATAGAGGATAGGATAGGATAGAGGATAGGATGGGATAGAGGATAGTATAGGATAGAGGATAGGATAGGATAGAGGATAGGATAGGATAGAGCAGGATAGGATAGAGGATAGGATAGAGGATAGGATAGAGGATTGGATAGGATAGAGGATATTATTGGATAGAGGATAGGATAGGATAGCGGATAGGATAGGATGGAGTATAGGATAGAATTGAGGATAGGATAGGGTTGAGGATAGGATAGGAAAGAGGACAGGATAGGATAGAGGATAGGATAGGATAGAGGATAGGATAGGATAGAGGATACGATACGATAGAGGATAGGATAGAGGATAGGGGATTGGATCGGATACAGGATAGGAGACGGTAGAGGATTGGATAGGATAGAGGATATTATAGGCTAGAGGATAGGATAGGATGGAGGATAGGATAGGATAGAGGATAAGATAGGATAGAGGATAGGACAGGATAGAGGATAGTATAGGATAGAGGATAGGATTGGATAAAGGATAGGATAGGATAGAGGATAGGAGAGGATAGAGTATAGGATAGGATATAGGATAGGATAGGATAGAGGATAGGATAGGATAGAGGATAGGATAGGATAGAGGATAGGGCAGGATAGAGGATAGGATAGGATAGAGGATAGGATTGGATAAAGGATAGGATAGGATAGAGGATAGGAGAGGATAGAGTATAGGATAGGATAGAGGATAGGATGGGATAGAGGATAGGATAGAGGATAGGGGATTGGATCGGATACAGGATAGGAGACGGTAGAGGATTGGATAGGATAGAGGATATTATAGGCTAGCGGATAGGATAGGATGGAGGATAGGATAGAATAGAGGATAAGATAGGATAGAGGATAGGACAGGATAGAGGATAGGATAGGTTTGATGATAGGATAGGAAAGAGGACAGGATAGGATACAGGATACGATATTATAGAGGATACGATATTATAGAGGATAGGATAGGATAGAGGATAGGATAGGTTTGATGATAGGATAGGAAAGAGGACAGGATAGGATACAGGATACGAGATTATAGAGGATACGATATTATAGAGGATAGGATAGGATAGAGGATAGGATAGGATAGAGGATATTATAGGATAGAGGATAGGATAGTATAGCGGATAGGATAGGATGGAGTATAGGATAGAATTGAGGATAGGATAGGGTTGAGGATAGGATAGGAAAGAGGACAGGATAGGATAGAGGATAGGATAGGATAGAGGATAGGATAGGATAGAGGATACGATACGATAGAGGATAGGATAGAGGATAGGGGATTGGATCGGATACAGGATAGGAGACGGTGGAGGATTGGATAGGATAGAGGATATTATAGGCTAGAGGATAGGATAGGATGGAGGATAGGATAGGATAGAGGATAAGATAGGATAGAGGATAACATAGGGGATTGGATAGGATAGAGGATAGGAGACGATAGAGGATAGGACAGGATTGATGATAGGATAGGAAAGATTACAGGATAGGATACAGGATACGATATTATAGAGGATAGGATAGGATAGATGATACGATAGGATAGAGGATTGGATAGGATAGAGGATACCATAGGATAGAGGATAGGATAGGATTGATGATAGGATAGGATAGATGATATTATAGGAAAGATGATAGGTTATGATAGAGGATACGATATTATAGAGGATAGGATAGGATAGGGGATAACATAGGGGATTGGATAGGATAGAGGATAGGAGACGATAGAGGATAGGATAGGATTGATGATAGGATAGGAAAGATTACAGGATAGGATACAGGATACGATATTATAGAGGATAGGATAGGATAGAGGATAGGATAGGATAGGGGATAGGATAGGATAGAGGATAGGATACGGATAGAGGATAGGATACGGATTGAGGATAGGATAGAATAGAGGATAGGATAGAGGATAGGATAGAGGATTGGATAGGATAGAGGATATTATAGGATAGAGGATAGGATAGGATAGCGGATAGGATAGTATGGAGTATACGATTGAATTGAGGATAGGATAGGGTTGAGGATAGGATAGGATAGAGGATAGGAGAAGATAGAGGATAGGATAGGATAGAGGATAGGATACGATAGAGGACAGGATAGAGGATAGGGGATTGGATCGGATACAGGATAGGAGACGGTAGAGGATTGGATAGGATAGAGGATAGGATAAAGGATAGGATAGAGGATAGGATAGAGGATTGGATAGGATAGAGGATATTATAGGATAGAGGATAGGATAGGATAGCGGATAGGATAGGATCGAGTATAGGATAGAATTGAGGATAGGATAGGGTTGAGGATAGGATAGGAAAGAGGACAGGATAGGATAGAGGATAGGATAGGATAGATGATATGATAGGATAGAGGATAGCATAGGATAGAGGATAGGATATGATAGAGGATACGATATTATAGACGATAGGATAGGATAGGGGATAACATAGGGGATTGGATAGGATAGAGGA
Organism: Halictus rubicundus; assembly: GCF_050948215.1. Classification (NCBI taxonomy): domain Eukaryota; kingdom Metazoa; phylum Arthropoda; class Insecta; order Hymenoptera; family Halictidae; genus Halictus; species Halictus rubicundus. The sequence goes on along the minus strand of NW_027489206.1, from coordinate 42,499 downwards.
TAGAATAGGATTGATGATAGGATAGGAAAGAGGACAGGATAGGATACAGGATACGATATTATAGAGGATATGATATTATAGAGGATAGGATAGCATAGAGGATAGGATAGGATAGAGGATAGGATAGGATGGAGGATAGGATAGGATAGAGGATAAGATAGGATAGAGGATAACATAGGGGATTGGATAGGATAGAGGATAGGAGACGATAGAGGATAGGATAGGATTGATGATAGGATAGGATGGAGGATAGGATACGGATAGAGGATAGGATAGAATAGAGGATAGGATAGAGGATAGGATAGAGGATTGGATAGGATAGAGGATATTATAGGATAGAGGATAGGATAGTATAGCGGATAGGATAGTATGGAGTATACGATTGAATTGAGCATAGGATAGGGTTGAGGATAGGATAGGATAGAGGATAGGAGAAGATAGAGGATAGGATAGGATAGAGGATAGGATACGATAGAGGATAGGATAGAGAATAGGATAGGATAGAGGATAGGATAGGATATAGGATAGGATAGGATAGAGGATAGGATAGGATAGAGGATAGGATAGGATAGATGATTGGATAGGATAGAGGATAACAAAGGATAGAGGATAGGATAGGATGAAGGATAGGATAGAATAGAGGATAGGAGAGGATAGAGTATAGGATAGGATAGAGGATAGGATAGGATAGAGGATAGGATAGGATATAGGATAGGATAGGATAGAGCAGGATAGGATAGAGGATAGGATAGAGGATAGGATAGGATAGATGATTGGATAGGATAGAGGATAACAAAGGATAGAGGATAGGATAGGATGAAGGATAGGATAGGATAGAGGATAAGATAGGATAGAGGATAGGATGGGATAGAGGATATTATAGGATAGAGCATAGGATAGGATAGAGGATAGGATAGGATAGAGGATAGGATAGGATAGAGGATAGGATACGGATAGACTATAGGATAGAATAGAGGATAGGATAGAGGATAGGATAGAGGATTGGATAGGATAGAGGATATTATAGGATAGAGGATAGGATAGTATAGCGGATAGGATAGTATGGAGTATACGATTGAATTGAGCATAGGATAGGGTTGAGGATAGGATAGGATAGAGGATAGGAGAAGATAGAGGATAGGATAGGATAGAGGATAGGATACGATAGAGGATATTATAGAGAATAGGATAGGATAGAGGATAGGATAGGATATAGGATAGGATAGGATAGAGGATAGGATAGGATAGAGGATAGGATAGGATAGATGATTGGATAGGATAGAGGATAACAAAGGATAGAGGATAGGATAGGATGAAGGATAGGATAGGATAGAGGATAGGAGAGGATAGAGGATAGGATAGGATAGAGGATAGGATAGGATAGAGGATAGGATAGGATAGAGGATAGGATACGGATAGAGGATAGGATACGATAGAGGATAGGATAGAGAATAGGATAGGATAGAGGATAGGATAGGATTGAGGATAGGATAGGATGGAGGATAGGATAGGATAGAGGATAGGATAGGATAGAGGATAACATAGGGGATTGGATAGGATAGAGGATAGGATAGGATAGAGGATAGGATAGGATAGAGGATAGGATAGGATAGAGGATAGGATAGGATAGAGGATAGGATAGGATAGAGGATAGGATACGGATAGAGGATAGGATAGGATAGAGGATAGGATACGGATAGAGGATAGGATAGGATAGAGGATAACATAGGGGATTGGATAGGATAGAGGATAGGATAGGATAGAGGATAGGATAGGATAGAGGATAAGATAGGATAGAGGATAGGATGGGATAGAGGATATTATAGGATAGAGTATAGGATAGGATAGAGGATAGGATAGGATAGAGGATAGGATAGGATAGAGGATAGGATACGGATAGAGGATAGGATAGAATAGAGGATAGGATAGAGGATAGGATAGAGGATTGGATAGGATAGAGGATAGGATAGGATAGAGGATAGGATAGGATAGAGGAGAGGATAGGATAGAGGATAGGATAGGATAGAGGATAGGATACGGATAGAGGATAGGATACGATAGAGGATAGGATAGAGAATAGGATAGGATAGAGGATAGGATAGGATTGAGGATAGGATAGGATGGAGGATAGGATAGGATAGAGGATAAGATAGGATAGAGGATAGGATGGGATAGAGAATATTATAGGATAGAGTATAGGATAGGATAGAGGATAGGATAGGATAGAGGATAGGATAGGATAGAGGATAGGATACGGATAGAGGATAGGATAGAATAGAGGATAGGATAGAGGATAGGATAGAGGATTGGATAGGATAGAGGATATTATAGGATAGAGGATAGGATAGTATAGCGGATAGGATAGTATGGAGTATACGATTGAATTGAGCATAGGATAGGGTTGAGGATAGGATAGGATAGAGGATAGGAGAAGATAGAGGATAGGATAGGATAGAGGATAGGATACGATAGAGGATAGGATAGAGAATAGGATAGGATAGAGGATAGGATAGGATATAGGATGGGATAGGATAGAGGATAGGATAGGATAGAGGATAGGATAGGATAGAGGATAGGATAGGATAGATGATTGGATAGGATAGAGGATAACAAAGGATAGAGGATAGGATAGGATGATGGATAGGATAGAATAGAGGATAGGAGAGGATAGAGTATAGGATAGGATAGAGGATAGGATAGGATAGAGGATAGAGGATAGGATAGGATAGAGGATAGGATAGGATATAGGATAGGATAGGATAGAGGATATGATAGGATAGAGGATAGGATAGGATAGATGATTGGATAGGATAGAGGATAACAAAGGATAGAGGATAGGATAGGATGAAGGATAGGATAGGATAGAGGATAGGAGAGGATAGAGTATAGGATAGGATAGAGGATAGGATAGGATAGAGGATAGGATAGGATAGAGTATAGGATAGGATAGAGGATAGGATGGGATAGAGGATACGATAGGATAGAGGATATGATAGGATAGAGGATAGGATAGGATAGAGGATAGGATAGGATAGAGGATAGGATAGGATAGAGGATAGGATACGGAAAGAGGATAGGATAGGATAGAGGATAACATAGGGGATTGGATAGGATAGAGGATAGGATAGGATAGAGGATAGGATAGGATAGAGGATAGGATAGGATAGAGGATAGGATAGGATAGAGGATAGGATAGGATAGAGGATAGGATAGGATAGAGGATAGGATAGGATAGAGGATAGGATAGGATAGAGGATAGGATAGGATAGAGGATAGGATAGGATAGAGGATAGGATAGGATAGAGGATAGGATACGGATAGAGGATAGGATACGATAGAGGATAGGATAGAGAATAGGATAGGATAGAGGATAGGATACGATTGAGGATAGGATAGGATGGAGGATAGGATAGGATAGAGGGTAAGATAGGATAGAGGATAGGATGGGATAGAGGATATTATAGGATAGAGGATAGGATACGATAGAGGATAGGATAGAGAATAGGATAGGATAGAGGATAGGGGATTGGACCGGATACAGGATAGGAGACGGTAGAGGATTGGATAGGATAGAGGATAGGATAGGATAGAGGATTGGATAGGATAGAGGATACCAAAGGATAGAGGATAGGATAGGATTGAGGATAGGATAGGAAAGAGGACAGGATAGGATACAGGATACGATATTATAGAGGATACGATATTATAGAGGATAGGATAGGATAGAGGATAGGATAGGATAGAGGATAGGATAGGATAGAGGATAGGATAGGATAGAGGATAGGATAGGATAGAGGATAGGATAGTATAGAGGATAGGATAGGATAGAGGATAGGATAGGATTGATGATAGGATAGGAAAGATTACAGGATAGGATACAGGATACGATATTATAGACGATACTATATTATAGAGGATAGGGTAGGATAGAGGATAGGATAGGATAGAGGATAGGATAGGATCGAGGATAGGATAGGATAGAGGATAGGATAGGATATAGGATAGGATACGATAGAGGATAGGATAGGATAGAGGATAGGATAGGATAGATGATTGGATAGGATAGAGGACACCAAAGGATAGAGAATAGGATAGGATTGAGGATAGGATACGAAAGAGGATAGGATAGGATAGGATAGAGGATAGGATAGGATAGAGGATAGGATACGGATAGAGGATAGGATAGGATAGAGGATAGGATAGATAGGATAGAGGATTGGATAGGATAGAGGATATTATAGGATAGAGGATAGGATAGGATAGCGGATAGGATAGTATGGAGTATACGATAGAATTGAGGATAGGATAGGGTTGAGGATAGGATAGGATAGAGGATAGGAGAAGATAGAGGATAGGATAGGATAGAGGATAGGATACGATAGAGGATAGGATAAAGAATAGGATAGGATAGAGGATAGGGGATTGGATCGGATACAGGATAGGAGACGGTAGAGGATTGGATAGGATAGAGGATAGGATAGGATAGAGGATATTATAGGATAGAGGATAGGATAGAGGATAGGATAGAGGATTGGATAGGATAGAGGATATTATAGGATAGAGGATAGGATAGGATAGCGGATAGGATAGGATAGAGGATAGGATAGGATATAGTATAGGATAGGATAGAGGATATTATGGGATAGAGGATAGGATAGGATAGAGGATAGGATAGGATAGAGGATAGGATAGGATAGAGGATAGGATACGGATAGAGGATAGGATAGGATAGAGGATAGGATAGAGGATAGGATAGAGGATTGGATAGGATTGAGGATAGGATAGGAAAGAGGACAGGATAGGATACAGGATACGATATTATAGAGGATACGATATTATAGAGGATAGGATAGGATAGATGATAGGATAGGATAGAGGATAGGATAGGATAGAGGATAGGATAGGATAGAGGATAGGATAGGATAGAGGATAGGATAGTATAGAGGATAGGATAGGATAGAGGATAGGATAGGATAGAGGATAGGATAGTATAGAGGATAGGATAGGATAGAGGATAGGATAGGATTGATGATAGGATAGGAAAGATTACAGGATAGGATACAGGATACGATATTATAGAGGATACGATATTATAGAGGATAGGGTAGGATAGAGGATAGGATAGGATAGAGGATAGGATAGGATCGAGGATAGGATAGGATAGAGGATAGGATAGGATATAGGATAGGATACGATGGAGGATAGGATAGGATAGAGGATAGGATAGGATAGATGATTGGATAGGATAGAGGACACCAAAGGATAGAGAATAGGATAGGATTGAGGATAGGATAGGAAAGAGGATAGGATAGGATAGAGGATAGGATAGGATAGAGGATAGGATACGGATAGAGGATAGGATAGGATAGAGGATAGGATAGAGGATAGGATAGAGGATAGGATAGAGGATTCGATAGGATAGAGGATATTATAGGATAGAGGATAGGATAGGATAGCGGATAGGATAGTATGGAGTATACGATAGAATTGAGGATAGGATAGGGTTGAGGATAGGATAGGATAGAGGATAGGAGAAGATAGAGGATAGGATAGGATAGAGGATAGGATACGATAGAGGATAGGATAAAGAATAGGATAGGATAGGGGATAGGGGATTGGATCGGATACAGGATAGGAGACGGTAGAGGATTGGATAGGATAGAGGATAGGATAGGATAGAGGATATTATAGGATAGAGGATAGGATAGGATTGATGATAGGATAGGAAAGATTACAGGATAGAATACAGGATACGATATTATAGAGGATACGATATTATAGAGGATAGGATAGGATAGAGGATAGGATTGGATAGAGGATAGGATAGGATAGAGGATAGGATAGGATAGAGGATAGGATACGGATAGAGGATAGGATAGGATAGAGGATAGGATAGAGGATAGGATAGAGGATTGGATAGGGTAGAGGATATTATAGGATAGACTATAGGATAGGATAGCGGATAGGATAGTATGGAGTATACGATAGAATTGAGGATAGGATAGGGTTGAGGATAGGATAGGATAGAGGATATTATAGGATAGAGGATAGGATAGGATAGAGAATAGGATAGGATAGAGGATAGGGGATTGGATCGGATACAGGATCGGAGACGATAGAGGATTGGATAGGATAGAGGATATGATAGAGGATTGGATAGGATAGAGGATATTATAGGATAGAGGATAGGATAGGATAGCGGATAGGATAGGATGGAGGATAGGATAGGATAGAGGATAAGATAGGATAGAGTATAACATAGGCGATTGGATAGGATAGAGGATAGGAGACGGTAGAGGATTGGATAGTATGAGGATATTATAGGATAGAGGATAGGATAGGATAGAGGATAGGATAGAGGATAGGATAGAGGATAGGATAGAGGATTGGATAGGATAGAGGATGTTATAGGATAGAGGATAGGATAGGATAGCGGATAGGATAGTATGGAGTATACGATAGAATTGAGGATAGGATAGGGTTGAGGATAGGATAGGATAGAGGATATTATAGGATAGAGAATAGGATAGGATAGAGGATTTGGGATTGGATCGGATACAGGATAGGTGACGGTAGAGGATTGGATAGGATAGAGGATAGGATAGAGGATTGGATAGGATAGAGGATATTATAGGATAAAGGATAGGATAGGATACCTGATAGGATAGGATGGAGGATAGGATAGGATAGAGGATAAGATAGGATAGAGGATAACATAGGGGATTGGATAGGATAGAGGATAGGATACGGAGAGAGGATAGGATAGGATAGAGGATAGGATAGAGGATAGGATAGAGAATTGGATAGCATAGAGGATATTATAGGATAGAGGATAGGATAGGATAGCGGATAGGATAGTATGGAGTATACGATAGAATTGAGGATAGGATAGGGTTGAGGATAGGATAGGATAGAGGATAGGATAGAGGATAGGATAGGATAGAGGATAGGATAGGATAGAGTATAGGATAGGATAGAGGATAGGATGGGATAGAGGATACGATAGGATAGAGGATACGATATTATGGAGGATAGGATAGGATAGGGGATAACATAGGGGATTGGATAGGATAGAGGATAGGATAGAATATAGGATAGGATATAGGATAGGATAGGATAGAGCATAGGATAGGATAGAGGATAGGATAGGATAGAGGATTGGATAGGATAGAGGATAGGATAGCATAGAGGATAGGATAGGATAGAGGATAGGATAGGATAGAGGATAGGATAGGATTGATGATGGGATAGGAAAGATTACAGGATAGGATACAGGATACGATATTATAGAGGATACGATATTATAGAGGATAGGGTAGGATAGAGGATAGGATAGGATAGAGGATAGGATAGGATCGAGGACAGGATAGGATAGAGGATAGGATAGGATATAGGATAGGATACGATAGAGGATAGGATAGGATAGAGGATAGGATAGGATAGATGATTGGATAGGATAGAGGACACCAAAGGATAGAGAATAGGATAGGATTGAGGATAGGATAGGAAAGAGGACAGGATAGGATACAGGATACGATATTATAGAGGATAGGATAGGATAGAGGATAGGATAGGATAGAGGATAGGATAGGATAGAGGATAGGATAGGATAGAGGATAGGATAGAGAATAGGATAGGATAGAGGATAGGGGATTGGATCGGATACAGGATAGGAGACGGTAGAGGATTGGATAGGATAGAGGATAGGATAGAGGATTGGATAGGATAGAGGATATTATAGGATAGAGGATAGGATAGGATAGCGGATAGGATAGGATGGAGGATAGGATAGGATAGAGGATAAGATAGGATAGAGGATAACATAGGGGATTGGATAGGATAGAGGATAGGAGACGATAGAGGATGGGATAGGATTGATGATAGGATAGGAAAGATTACAGGATAGGATACAGGATACGATATTATAGAGGATACGATATTATAGAGGATAGGATAGGATAGAGGATAGGATAGGATAGAGGATAGGATAGGATAGAGGATAGGATAGGATATAGGATAGGATAGTATAGAGGATAGGATAGGATAGAGGATAGGATAGGATAGAGGATAGGATAGTATAGAGGATAGGATAGGATAGAGGATAGGATAGGATTGATGATAGGATAGGAAAGATTACAGGATAGGATACAGGATACGAAATTATAGAGGATACGATATTATAGAGGATAGGGTAGGATAGAGGATAGGATAGGATAGAGGATAGGATAGTATGGAGTATACGATAGAATTGAGGATAGGATAGGGTTGAGGATAGGATAGGATAGAGGATAGGATAGAGAATAGGATAGGATAGAGGATAGGGGATTGGATCGGATACAGGATAGGAGACGGTAGAGGATTGGATAGGATAGAGGATAGGATAGAGGATTGGATAGGATAGAGGATATTATAGGATAGAGGATAGGATAGGATAGCGGATAGGATAGGATGGAGGATAGGAGAGGATAGAGTATAGGATAGGATAGAGGATAGGATAGGATAGAGGATAGGATAGGATAGAGTATAGGATAGGATAGAGGATAGGATGGGATAGAGGATACGATAGGATAGAGGATACGATATTATGGAGGATAGGATAGGATAGGGGATAACATAGGGGATTGGATAGGATAGAGGATAGGATAGAATATAGGATAGGATATAGGATAGGATAGGATAGAGGATAGGATAGGATAGAGGATAGGATAGGATAGAGGATAGGATAGGATAGAGGATAGGATAGGATAGAGGATAGGATAGGATAGAGTATAGGAGACGATAGAGGATGGGATAGGATTGATGATAGGATAGGAAAGATTACAGGATAGGATACAGGACACGATATTATAGAGGATACGATATTATAGAGGATAGGATAGGATAGAGGATAGGATAGGATAGAGGATAGGATAGGATAGAGGATAGGATAGGATATAGGATAGGATAGGATAGAGGATAGGATAGGATAGAGGATAGGATAGGATAGATGATTGGATAGGATAGAGGATAACAAAGGATAGAGGATAGGATAGGATGAAGGATAGGATAGGATAGAGGATAGGAGAGGATAGAGTATAGGATAGGATAGAGGATAGGATAGGATAGAGGATAGGATAGGATAGAGTATAGGATAGGATAGAGGATAGGATGGGATAGAGGATACGATAGGATAGAGGATACGATATTATAGAGGATAGGATAGGATAGGGGATAACATAGGGGATTGGATAGGATAGAGGATAGGATAGAATATAGGATAGGATATAGGATAGGATAGGATATAGCATAGGATAGGATAGAGGATAGGATAGGATAGAGGATTGGATAGGATAGAGGATACCAAAGGATAGAGGATAGGATAGGATTGAGGATAGGATAGGAAAGAGGACAGGATAGGATACAGGATACGATATTATAGAGGATACGATATTATAGAGGATAGGATAGGATAGAGGATAGGATAGGATAGAGGATAGGATAGGATAGAGGATAGGATAGGATAGAGGATAGGATAGGATAGAGGATAGGATAGGATAGAGGATAGGATAGGATAGAGGATAGGATAGGATAGAGGATAGGATAGGATAGAGGATAGGATAGGATAGAGGATAGGATAGGATAGAGGATAGGATAGGATAGAGGATAGGATAGGATAGAGGATAGGATAGGATAGAGGATAGGATAGGATAGAGGATAGGATAGGATAGAGGATAGGATAGGATAGAGGATAGGATAGGATAGAGGATAGGATAGGATTGATGATAGGATAGGAAAGATTACAGGATAGGATACAGGATACGGTATTATAGAGGATACGATATTATAGAGGATAGGGTAGGATAGAGGATAGGATAGGATAGAGGATAGGATAGGATCGAGGACAGGATAGGATAGAGGATAGGATAGGATATAGGATAGGATACGATAGAGGATAGGATAGGATAGAGGATAGGATAGGATAGATGATTGGATAGGATAGAGGACACCAAAGGATAGAGAATAGGATAGGATTGAGTATAGGATAGGAAAGAGGACAGGATAGGATACAGGATACGATATTATAGAGGATAGGATAGGATAGAGGATAGGATAGGATAGAGGATAGGATAGTATGCAGTATACGATAGAATTGAGGATAGGATAGGGTTGAGGATAGGATAAGATAGAGGATAGGAGAAGATTGAGGATAGGATAGGATAGAGGATAGGATACGATAGAGGATAGGATAGAGAATAGGATAGGATAGAGGATAGGATAGGATAGAGGATAGGATAGGATAGAGGATAGGATCGGATAGAGGATACGATAGGATAGAGGATAGGATACGGATAGAGGATAGGATACGATAGAGGATAGGATAGAGAATAGGATAGGATAGAGGATAGGATAGGATAGAGGATAGGATAGGATAGAGGATATTATAGGATAGAGGATAGGATAGGATTGATGATAGGATAGGAAAGATTACAGGATAGAATACAGGATACGATATTATAGAGGATACGATATTATAGAGGATAGGATAGGATAGAGGATAGGATTGGATAGAGGATAGGATAGGATAGAGGATAGGATAGGATAGAGGATAGGATACGGATAGAGGATAGGATAGGATAGAGGATAGGATAGAGGATAGGATAGAGGATTGGATAGGGTAGAGGATATTATAGGATAGACTATAGGATAGGATAGCGGATAGGATAGTATGGAGTATACGATAGAATTGAGGATAGGATAGGGTTGAGGATAGGATAGGATAGAGGATATTATAGGATAGAGGATAGGATAGGATAGAGAATAGGATAGGATAGAGGATAGGGGATTGGATCGGATACAGGATCGGAGACGATAGAGGATTGGATAGGATAGAGGATATGATAGAGGATTGGATAGGATAGAGGATATTATAGGATAGAGGATAGGATAGGATAGCGGATAGGATAGGATGGAGGATAGGATAGGATAGAGGATAAGATAGGATAGAGTATAACATAGGCGATTGGATAGGATAGAGGATAGGAGACGGTAGAGGATTGGATAGTATGAGGATATTATAGGATAGAGGATAGGATAGGATAGAGGATAGGATAGAGGATAGGATAGAGGATAGGATAGAGGATTGGATAGGATAGAGGATGTTATAGGATAGAGGATAGGATAGGATAGCGGATAGGATAGTATGGAGTATACGATAGAATTGAGGATAGGATAGGGTTGAGGATAGGATAGGATAGAGGATATTATAGGATAGAGAATAGGATAGGATAGAGGATTTGGGATTGGATCGGATACAGGATAGGTGACGGTAGAGGATTGGATAGGATAGAGGATAGGATAGAGGATTGGATAGGATAGAGGATATTATAGGATAAAGGATAGGATAGGATACCTGATAGGATAGGATGGAGGATAGGATAGGATAGAGGATAAGATAGGATAGAGGATAACATAGGGGATTGGATAGGATAGAGGATAGGATACGGAGAGAGGATAGGATAGGATAGAGGATAGGATAGAGGATAGGATAGAGAATTGGATAGCATAGAGGATATTATAGGATAGAGGATAGGATAGGATAGCGGATAGGATAGTATGGAGTATACGATAGAATTGAGGATAGGATAGGGTTGAGGATAGGATAGGATAGAGGATAGGATAGAGGATAGGATAGGATAGAGGATAGGATAGGATAGAGTATAGGATAGGATAGAGGATAGGATGGGATAGAGGATACGATAGGATAGAGGATACGATATTATGGAGGATAGGATAGGATAGGGGATAACATAGGGGATTGGATAGGATAGAGGATAGGATAGAATATAGGATAGGATATAGGATAGGATAGGATAGAGCATAGGATAGGATAGAGGATAGGATAGGATAGAGGATTGGATAGGATAGAGGATAACAAAGGATAGAGGATAGGATAGGATTGAGGATAGGATTGGAAAGAGGACAGGATAGGATACAGGATACGATATTATAGAGGATACGACATTATAGAGGATAGGATAGGATAGAGGATAGGATAGGATAGAGGATAGGATAGGATAGAGGATAGGATAGCATAGAGGATAGGATAGGATAGAGGATAGGATAGGATAGAGGATAGGATAGGATTGATGATGGGATAGGAAAGATTACAGGATAGGATACAGGATACGATATTATAGAGGATACGATATTATAGAGGATAGGGTAGGATAGAGGATAGGATAGGATAGAGGATAGGATAGGATCGAGGACAGGATAGGATAGAGGATAGGATAGGATATAGGATAGGATACGATAGAGGATAGGATAGGATAGAGGATAGGATAGGATAGATGATTGGATAGGATAGAGGACACCAAAGGATAGAGAATAGGATAGGATTGAGGATAGGATAGGAAAGAGGACAGGATAGGATACAGGATACGATATTATAGAGGATAGGATAGGATAGAGGATAGGATAGGATAGAGGATAGGATAGGATAGAGGATAGGATAGGATAGAGGATAGGATAGAGAATAGGATAGGATAGAGGATAGGGGATTGGATCGGATACAGGATAGGAGACGGTAGAGGATTGGATAGGATAGAGGATAGGATAGAGGATTGGATAGGATAGAGGATATTATAGGATAGAGGATAGGATAGGATAGCGGATAGGATAGGATGGAGGATAGGATAGGATAGAGGATAAGATAGGATAGAGGATAACATAGGGGATTGGATAGGATAGAGGATAGGAGACGATAGAGGATGGGATAGGATTGATGATAGGATAGGAAAGATTACAGGATAGGATACAGGATACGATATTATAGAGGATACGATATTATAGAGGATAGGATAGGATAGAGGATAGGATAGGATAGAGGATAGGATAGGATAGAGGATAGGATAGGATATAGGATAGGATAGTATAGAGGATAGGATAGGATAGAGGATAGGATAGGATAGAGGATAGGATAGTATAGAGGATAGGATAGGATAGAGGATAGGATAGGATTGATGATAGGATAGGAAAGATTACAGGATAGGATACAGGATACGAAATTATAGAGGATACGATATTATAGAGGATAGGGTAGGATAGAGGATAGGATAGGATAGAGGATAGGATAGTATGGAGTATACGATAGAATTGAGGATAGGATAGGGTTGAGGATAGGATAGGATAGAGGATAGGATAGAGAATAGGATAGGATAGAGGATAGGGGATTGGATCGGATACAGGATAGGAGACGGTAGAGGATTGGATAGGATAGAGGATAGGATAGAGGATTGGATAGGATAGAGGATATTATAGGATAGAGGATAGGATAGGATAGCGGATAGGATAGGATGGAGGATAGGAGAGGATAGAGTATAGGATAGGATAGAGGATAGGATAGGATAGAGGATAGGATAGGATAGAGTATAGGATAGGATAGAGGATAGGATGGGATAGAGGATACGATAGGATAGAGGATACGATATTATGGAGGATAGGATAGGATAGGGGATAACATAGGGGATTGGATAGGATAGAGGATAGGATAGAATATAGGATAGGATATAGGATAGGATAGGATAGAGGATAGGATAGGATAGAGGATAGGATAGGATAGAGGATAGGATAGGATAGAGGATAGGATAGGATAGAGGATAGGATAGGATAGAGTATAGGAGACGATAGAGGATGGGATAGGATTGATGATAGGATAGGAAAGATTACAGGATAGGATACAGGACACGATATTATAGAGGATACGATATTATAGAGGATAGGATAGGATAGAGGATAGGATAGGATAGAGGATAGGATAGGATAGAGGATAGGATAGGATATAGGATAGGATAGGATAGAGGATAGGATAGGATAGAGGATAGGATAGGATAGATGATTGGATAGGATAGAGGATAACAAAGGATAGAGGATAGGATAGGATGAAGGATAGGATAGGATAGAGGATACGATATTATAGAGGATAGGATAGGATAGAGGATAGGATAGGATAGAGGATAGGATAGGATAGAGGATAGGATAGGATAGAGGATAGGATAGGATAGAGGATAGGATAGGATAGAGGATAGGATAGGATAGAGGATAGGATAGGATAGAGGATAGGATAGGATAGAGGATAGGATAGGATAGAGGATAGGATAGGATAGAGGATAGGATAGGATAGAGGATAGGATAGGATAGAGGATAGGATAGGATAGAGGATAGGATAGGATAGAGGATAGGATAGGATAGAGGATAGGATAGGATAGAGGATAGGATAGGATTGATGATAGGATAGGAAAGATTACAGGATAGGATACAGGATACGGTATTATAGAGGATACGATATTATAGAGGATAGGGTAGGATAGAGGATAGGATAGGATAGAGGATAGGATAGGATCGAGGACAGGATAGGATAGAGGATAGGATAGGATATAGGATAGGATACGATAGAGGATAGGATAGGATAGAGGATAGGATAGGATAGATGATTGGATAGGATAGAGGACACCAAAGGATAGAGAATAGGATAGGATTGAGGATAGGATAGGAAAGAGGACAGGATAGGATACAGGATACGATATTATAGAGGATAGGATAGGATAGAGGATAGGATAGGATAGAGGATAGGATAGTATGCAGTATACGATAGAATTGAGGATAGGATAGGGTTGAGGATAGGATAAGATAGAGGATAGGAGAAGATTGAGGATAGGATAGGATAGAGGATAGGATACGATAGAGGATAGGATAGAGAATAGGATAGGATAGAGGATAGGATAGGATAGAGGATAGGATAGGATAGAGGATAGGATCGGATAGAGGATACGATAGGATAGAGGATAGGATACGGATAGAGGATAGGATACGATAGAGGATAGGATAGAGAATAGGATAGGATAGAGGATAGGATAGGATAGAGGATAGGATAGGATAGAGGATAGGATAGGATAGAGGATAGGATAGGATTGATGATAGGATAGGAAAGATTACAGGATAGGATACAGGATACGATATTATAGAGGATACGATATTATAGAGGATAGGGTAGGATAGAGGATAGGATAGGATAGAGGATAGGATAGGATCGAGGACAGGATAGGATAGAGGATAGGATAGTATGCAGTATACGATAGAATTGAGGATAGGATAGAGAATAGGATAGGATAGAGGATAGGATAGGATAGAGGATAGGATAGGATAGTGGATAGGATAGGATAGAGGATAGGATACGGATAGAGGATAGGATACGATAGAGGATAGGATAGAGAATAGGATAGGATAGAGGATAGGATAGGATAGAGGATAGGATAGGATATAGGACAGGATAGGATAGAGCATAGGATAGGATAGGATAGAGGATTGGATAGGATAGAGGATACCAAAGGATAGAGGATAGGATAGGATTGAGGATAGGATAGGAAAGAGGACAGGATAGGATACAGGATACGATATTATAGAGGATACGATATTATAGAGGATAGGATAGGATAGAGGATAGGATAGAATAGAGGATAGGATAGGATAGAGGATAGGATAGGATAGAGGATAGGATAGGATAGAGCAGGATAGGATAGAGGATAGGATAGAGGATAGGATAGAGGATTGGATGGGATAGAGGATATTATAGGATAGAGGATAGGATAGGATAGCGGATAGGATAGGATGGAGTATAGGATAGAATTGAGGATAGGATAGGGTTGAGGATAGGATAGGAAAGAGGACAGGATAGGATAGAGGATAGGATAGGATAGAGTATAGGATAGGATAGAGGATAGGATAGAATATAGGATAGGATATAGGATAGGATAGGATAGAGCATAGGATAGGATAGAGGATAGGATAGGATAGAGGATTGGATAGGATAGAGGATAACAAAGGATAGAGGATAGGATAGGATTGAGGATAGGATTGGAAAGAGGACAGGATAGGATACAGGATACGATATTATAGAGGATACGATATTATAGAGGATAGGATAGGATAGAGGATAGGATAGGATAGAGGATAGGATAGGATCGAGGACAGGATAGGATAGAGGATAGGATAGGATATAGGATAGGATACGATAGAGGATAGGATAGGATAGAGGATAGGATAGGATAGATGATTGGATAGGATAGAGGACACCAAAGGATAGAGAATAGGATAGGATTGAGGATAGGATAGGAAAGAGGACAGGATAGGATACAGGATACGATATTATAGAGGATAGGATAGGATAGAGGATAGGATAGGATAGAGGATAGGATAGGATAGAGGATAGGATAGGATAGAGGATAGGATAGGATAGAGGATAGGATAGGATAGAGGATAGGATAGGATAGAGGATAGGATAGAGAATAGGATAGGATAGAGGATAGGGGATTGGATCGGATACAGGATAGGAGACGGTAGAGGATTGGATAGGATAGAGGATAGGATAGAGGATTGGATAGGATAGAGGATATTATAGGATAGAGGATAGGATAGGATAGCGGATAGGATAGGATGGAGGATAGGATAGGATAGAGGATAAGATAGGATAGAGGATAACATAGGGGATTGGATAGGATAGAGGATAGGAGACGATAGAGGATGGGATAGGATTGATGATAGGATAGGAAAGATTACAGGATAGGATACAGGATACGATATTATAGAGGATACGATATTATAGAGGATAGGATAGGATAGAGGATAGGATAGGATAGAGGATAGGATAGGATAGAGGATAGGATAGGATATAGGATAGGATAGTATAGAGGATAGGATAGGATAGAGGATAGGATAGGATAGAGGATAGGATAGTATAGAGGATAGGATAGGATAGAGGATAGGATAGGATTGATGATAGGATAGGAAAGATTACAGGATAGGATACAGGATACGATATTATAGAGGATACGATATTATAGAGGATAGGGTAGGATAGAGGATAGGATAGGATAGAGGATAGGATAGTATGGAGTATACGATAGAATTGAGGATAGGATAGGGTTGAGGATAGGATAGGATAGAGGATAGGATAGAGAATAGGATAGGATAGAGGATAGGGGATTGGATCGGATACAGGATAGGAGACGGTAGAGGATTGGATAGGATAGAGGATAGGATAGAGGATTGGATAGGATAGAGGATATTATAGGATAGAGGATAGGATAGGATAGCGGATAGGATAGGATGGAGGATAGGAGAGGATAGAGTATAGGATAGGATAGAGGATAGGATAGGATAGAGGATAGGATAGGATAGAGTATAGGATAGGATAGAGGATAGGATGGGATAGAGGATACGATAGGATAGAGGATACGATATTATGGAGGATAGGATAGGATAGGGGATAACATAGGGGATTGGATAGGATAGAGGATAGGATAGAATATAGGATAGGATATAGGATAGGATAGGATAGAGCATAGGATAGGATAGAGGATAGGATAGGATAGAGGATTGGATAGGATAGAGGATAACAAAGGATAGAGGATAGGATAGGATTGAGGATAGGATTGGAAAGAGGACAGGATAGGATACAGGATACGATATTATAGAGGATACGATATTATAGAGGATAGGATAGGATAGAGGATAGGATAGGATAGAGGATAGGATAGGATAGAGGATAGGATAGGATAGAGGATAGGATAGCATAGAGGATAGGATAGGATAGAGGATAGGATAGGATAGAGGATAGGATAGGATAGAGGATAGGATAGGATAGAGGATAGGATAGGATATAGGATAGGATAGGATAGAGGATAGGATAGGATAGAGGATAGGATAGGATAGATGATTGGATAGGATAGAGGATAACAAAGGATAGAGGATAGGATAGGATGAAGGATAGGATAGGATAGAGGATAGGAGAGGATAGAGTATAGGATAGGATAGAGGATAGGATAGGATAGAGGATAGGATAGGATAGAGTATAGGATAGGATAGAGGATAGGATGGGATAGAGGATACGATAGGATAGAGGATAGGATAAAGAATAGGATAGGATAGAGGATAGGGGATTGGATCGGATACAGGATAGGAGACGGTAGAGGATTGGATAGGATAGAGGATAGGATAGGATAGAGGATATTATAGGATAGAGGATAGGATAGAGGATAGGATAGAGGATTGGATAGGATAGAGGATATTATAGGATAGAGGATAGGATAGGATAGCGGATAGGATAGGATAGAGGATAGGATAGGATATAGTATAGGATAGGATAGAGGATATTATGGGATAGAGGATAGGATAGGATAGAGGATAGGATAGGATAGAGGATAGGATAGGATAGAGGATAGGATACGGATAGAGGATAGGATAGGATAGAGGATAGGATAGAGGATAGGATAGAGGATTGGATAGGATTGAGGATAGGATAGGAAAGAGGACAGGATAGGATACAGGATACGATATTATAGAGGATACGATATTATAGAGGATAGGATAGGATAGATGATAGGATAGGATAGAGGATAGGATAGGATAGAGGATAGGATAGGATAGAGGATAGGATAGGATAGAGGATAGGATAGTATAGAGGATAGGATAGGATAGAGGATAGGATAGGATAGAGGATAGGATAGTATAGAGGATAGGATAGGATAGAGGATAGGATAGGATTGATGATAGGATAGGAAAGATTACAGGATAGGATACAGGATACGATATTATAGAGGATACGATATTATAGAGGATAGGGTAGGATAGAGGATAGGATAGGATAGAGGATAGGATAGGATCGAGGATAGGATAGGATAGAGGATAGGATAGGATATAGGATAGGATACGATGGAGGATAGGATAGGATAGAGGATAGGATAGGATAGATGATTGGATAGGATAGAGGACACCAAAGGATAGAGAATAGGATAGGATTGAGGATAGGATAGGAAAGAGGATAGGATAGGATAGAGGATAGGATAGGATAGAGGATAGGATACGGATAGAGGATAGGATAGGATAGAGGATAGGATAGAGGATAGGATAGAGGATAGGATAGAGGATTCGATAGGATAGAGGATATTATAGGATAGAGGATAGGATAGGATAGCGGATAGGATAGTATGGAGTATACGATAGAATTGAGGATAGGATAGGGTTGAGGATAGGATAGGATAGAGGATAGGAGAAGATAGAGGATAGGATAGGATAGAGGATAGGATACGATAGAGGATAGGATAAAGAATAGGATAGGATAGGGGATAGGGGATTGGATCGGATACAGGATAGGAGACGGTAGAGGATTGGATAGGATAGAGGATAGGATAGGATAGAGGATATTATAGGATAGAGGATAGGATAGGATTGATGATAGGATAGGAAAGATTACAGGATAGAATACAGGATACGATATTATAGAGGATACGATATTATAGAGGATAGGATAGGATAGAGGATAGGATTGGATAGAGGATAGGATAGGATAGAGGATAGGATAGGATAGAGGATAGGATACGGATAGAGGATAGGATAGGATAGAGGATAGGATAGAGGATAGGATAGAGGATTGGATAGGGTAGAGGATATTATAGGATAGACTATAGGATAGGATAGCGGATAGGATAGTATGGAGTATACGATAGAATTGAGGATAGGATAGGGTTGAGGATAGGATAGGATAGAGGATATTATAGGATAGAGGATAGGATAGGATAGAGAATAGGATAGGATAGAGGATAGGGGATTGGATCGGATACAGGATCGGAGACGATAGAGGATTGGATAGGATAGAGGATATGATAGAGGATTGGATAGGATAGAGGATATTATAGGATAGAGGATAGGATAGGATAGCGGATAGGATAGGATGGAGGATAGGATAGGATAGAGGATAAGATAGGATAGAGTATAACATAGGCGATTGGATAGGATAGAGGATAGGAGACGGTAGAGGATTGGATAGTATGAGGATATTATAGGATAGAGGATAGGATAGGATAGAGGATAGGATAGAGGATAGGATAGAGGATAGGATAGAGGATTGGATAGGATAGAGGATGTTATAGGATAGAGGATAGGATAGGATAGCGGATAGGATAGTATGGAGTATACGATAGAATTGAGGATAGGATAGGGTTGAGGATAGGATAGGATAGAGGATATTATAGGATAGAGAATAGGATAGGATAGAGGATTTGGGATTGGATCGGATACAGGATAGGTGACGGTAGAGGATTGGATAGGATAGAGGATAGGATAGAGGATTGGATAGGATAGAGGATATTATAGGATAAAGGATAGGATAGGATACCTGATAGGATAGGATGGAGGATAGGATAGGATAGAGGATAAGATAGGATAGAGGATAACATAGGGGATTGGATAGGATAGAGGATAGGATACGGAGAGAGGATAGGATAGGATAGAGGATAGGATAGAGGATAGGATAGAGAATTGGATAGCATAGAGGATATTATAGGATAGAGGATAGGATAGGATAGCGGATAGGATAGTATGGAGTATACGATAGAATTGAGGATAGGATAGGGTTGAGGATAGGATAGGATAGAGGATAGGATAGAGGATAGGATAGGATAGAGGATAGGATAGGATAGAGTATAGGATAGGATAGAGGATAGGATGGGATAGAGGATACGATAGGATAGAGGATACGATATTATGGAGGATAGGATAGGATAGGGGATAACATAGGGGATTGGATAGGATAGAGGATAGGATAGAATATAGGATAGGATATAGGATAGGATAGGATAGAGCATAGGATAGGATAGAGGATAGGATAGGATAGAGGATTGGATAGGATAGAGGATAGGATAGCATAGAGGATAGGATAGGATAGAGGATAGGATAGGATAGAGGATAGGATAGGATTGATGATGGGATAGGAAAGATTACAGGATAGGATACAGGATACGATATTATAGAGGATACGATATTATAGAGGATAGGGTAGGATAGAGGATAGGATAGGATAGAGGATAGGATAGGATCGAGGACAGGATAGGATAGAGGATAGGATAGGATATAGGATAGGATACGATAGAGGATAGGATAGGATAGAGGATAGGATAGGATAGATGATTGGATAGGATAGAGGACACCAAAGGATAGAGAATAGGATAGGATTGAGGATAGGATAGGAAAGAGGACAGGATAGGATACAGGATACGATATTATAGAGGATAGGATAGGATAGAGGATAGGATAGGATAGAGGATAGGATAGGATAGAGGATAGGATAGGATAGAGGATAGGATAGAGAATAGGATAGGATAGAGGATAGGGGATTGGATCGGATACAGGATAGGAGACGGTAGAGGATTGGATAGGATAGAGGATAGGATAGAGGATTGGATAGGATAGAGGATATTATAGGATAGAGGATAGGATAGGATAGCGGATAGGATAGGATGGAGGATAGGATAGGATAGAGGATAAGATAGGATAGAGGATAACATAGGGGATTGGATAGGATAGAGGATAGGAGACGATAGAGGATGGGATAGGATTGATGATAGGATAGGAAAGATTACAGGATAGGATACAGGATACGATATTATAGAGGATACGATATTATAGAGGATAGGATAGGATAGAGGATAGGATAGGATAGAGGATAGGATAGGATAGAGGATAGGATAGGATATAGGATAGGATAGTATAGAGGATAGGATAGGATAGAGGATAGGATAGGATAGAGGATAGGATAGTATAGAGGATAGGATAGGATAGAGGATAGGATAGGATTGATGATAGGATAGGAAAGATTACAGGATAGGATACAGGATACGAAATTATAGAGGATACGATATTATAGAGGATAGGGTAGGATAGAGGATAGGATAGGATAGAGGATAGGATAGTATGGAGTATACGATAGAATTGAGGATAGGATAGGGTTGAGGATAGGATAGGATAGAGGATAGGATAGAGAATAGGATAGGATAGAGGATAGGGGATTGGATCGGATACAGGATAGGAGACGGTAGAGGATTGGATAGGATAGAGGATAGGATAGAGGATTGGATAGGATAGAGGATATTATAGGATAGAGGATAGGATAGGATAGCGGATAGGATAGGATGGAGGATAGGAGAGGATAGAGTATAGGATAGGATAGAGGATAGGATAGGATAGAGGATAGGATAGGATAGAGTATAGGATAGGATAGAGGATAGGATGGGATAGAGGATACGATAGGATAGAGGATACGATATTATGGAGGATAGGATAGGATAGGGGATAACATAGGGGATTGGATAGGATAGAGGATAGGATAGAATATAGGATAGGATATAGGATAGGATAGGATAGAGGATAGGATAGGATAGAGGATAGGATAGGATAGAGGATAGGATAGGATAGAGGATAGGATAGGATAGAGGATAGGATAGGATAGAGTATAGGAGACGATAGAGGATGGGATAGGATTGATGATAGGATAGGAAAGATTACAGGATAGGATACAGGACACGATATTATAGAGGATACGATATTATAGAGGATAGGATAGGATAGAGGATAGGATAGGATAGAGGATAGGATAGGATAGAGGATAGGATAGGATATAGGATAGGATAGGATAGAGGATAGGATAGGATAGAGGATAGGATAGGATAGATGATTGGATAGGATAGAGGATAACAAAGGATAGAGGATAGGATAGGATGAAGGATAGGATAGGATAGAGGATAGGAGAGGATAGAGTATAGGATAGGATAGAGGATAGGATAGGATAGAGGATAGGATAGGATAGAGTATAGGATAGGATAGAGGATAGGATGGGATAGAGGATACGATAGGATAGAGGATACGATATTATAGAGGATAGGATAGGATAGGGGATAACATAGGGGATTGGATAGGATAGAGGATAGGATAGAATATAGGATAGGATATAGGATAGGATAGGATATAGCATAGGATAGGATAGAGGATAGGATAGGATAGAGGATTGGATAGGATAGAGGATACCAAAGGATAGAGGATAGGATAGGATTGAGGATAGGATAGGAAAGAGGACAGGATAGGATACAGGATACGATATTATAGAGGATACGATATTATAGAGGATAGGATAGGATAGAGGATAGGATAGGATAGAGGATAGGATAGGATAGAGGATAGGATAGGATAGAGGATAGGATAGGATAGAGGATAGGATAGGATAGAGGATAGGATAGGATAGAGGATAGGATAGGATAGAGGATAGGATAGGATAGAGGATAGGATAGGATAGAGGATAGGATAGGATAGAGGATAGGATAGGATAGAGGATAGGATAGGATAGAGGATAGGATAGGATAGAGGATAGGATAGGATAGAGGATAGGATAGGATAGAGGATAGGATAGGATAGAGGATAGGATAGGATAGAGGATAGGATAGGATTGATGATAGGATAGGAAAGATTACAGGATAGGATACAGGATACGGTATTATAGAGGATACGATATTATAGAGGATAGGGTAGGATAGAGGATAGGATAGGATAGAGGATAGGATAGGATCGAGGACAGGATAGGATAGAGGATAGGATAGGATATAGGATAGGATACGATAGAGGATAGGATAGGATAGAGGATAGGATAGGATAGATGATTGGATAGGATAGAGGACACCAAAGGATAGAGAATAGGATAGGATTGAGTATAGGATAGGAAAGAGGACAGGATAGGATACAGGATACGATATTATAGAGGATAGGATAGGATAGAGGATAGGATAGGATAGAGGATAGGATAGTATGCAGTATACGATAGAATTGAGGATAGGATAGGGTTGAGGATAGGATAAGATAGAGGATAGGAGAAGATTGAGGATAGGATAGGATAGAGGATAGGATACGATAGAGGATAGGATAGAGAATAGGATAGGATAGAGGATAGGATAGGATAGAGGATAGGATAGGATAGAGGATAGGATCGGATAGAGGATACGATAGGATAGAGGATAGGATACGGATAGAGGATAGGATACGATAGAGGATAGGATAGAGAATAGGATAGGATAGAGGATAGGATAGGATAGAGGATAGGATAGGATAGAGGATATTATAGGATAGAGGATAGGATAGGATTGATGATAGGATAGGAAAGATTACAGGATAGAATACAGGATACGATATTATAGAGGATACGATATTATAGAGGATAGGATAGGATAGAGGATAGGATTGGATAGAGGATAGGATAGGATAGAGGATAGGATAGGATAGAGGATAGGATACGGATAGAGGATAGGATAGGATAGAGGATAGGATAGAGGATAGGATAGAGGATTGGATAGGGTAGAGGATATTATAGGATAGACTATAGGATAGGATAGCGGATAGGATAGTATGGAGTATACGATAGAATTGAGGATAGGATAGGGTTGAGGATAGGATAGGATAGAGGATATTATAGGATAGAGGATAGGATAGGATAGAGAATAGGATAGGATAGAGGATAGGGGATTGGATCGGATACAGGATCGGAGACGATAGAGGATTGGATAGGATAGAGGATATGATAGAGGATTGGATAGGATAGAGGATATTATAGGATAGAGGATAGGATAGGATAGCGGATAGGATAGGATGGAGGATAGGATAGGATAGAGGATAAGATAGGATAGAGTATAACATAGGCGATTGGATAGGATAGAGGATAGGAGACGGTAGAGGATTGGATAGTATGAGGATATTATAGGATAGAGGATAGGATAGGATAGAGGATAGGATAGAGGATAGGATAGAGGATAGGATAGAGGATTGGATAGGATAGAGGATGTTATAGGATAGAGGATAGGATAGGATAGCGGATAGGATAGTATGGAGTATACGATAGAATTGAGGATAGGATAGGGTTGAGGATAGGATAGGATAGAGGATATTATAGGATAGAGAATAGGATAGGATAGAGGATTTGGGATTGGATCGGATACAGGATAGGTGACGGTAGAGGATTGGATAGGATAGAGGATAGGATAGAGGATTGGATAGGATAGAGGATATTATAGGATAAAGGATAGGATAGGATACCTGATAGGATAGGATGGAGGATAGGATAGGATAGAGGATAAGATAGGATAGAGGATAACATAGGGGATTGGATAGGATAGAGGATAGGATACGGAGAGAGGATAGGATAGGATAGAGGATAGGATAGAGGATAGGATAGAGAATTGGATAGCATAGAGGATATTATAGGATAGAGGATAGGATAGGATAGCGGATAGGATAGTATGGAGTATACGATAGAATTGAGGATAGGATAGGGTTGAGGATAGGATAGGATAGAGGATAGGATAGAGGATAGGATAGGATAGAGGATAGGATAGGATAGAGTATAGGATAGGATAGAGGATAGGATGGGATAGAGGATACGATAGGATAGAGGATACGATATTATGGAGGATAGGATAGGATAGGGGATAACATAGGGGATTGGATAGGATAGAGGATAGGATAGAATATAGGATAGGATATAGGATAGGATAGGATAGAGCATAGGATAGGATAGAGGATAGGATAGGATAGAGGATTGGATAGGATAGAGGATAACAAAGGATAGAGGATAGGATAGGATTGAGGATAGGATTGGAAAGAGGACAGGATAGGATACAGGATACGATATTATAGAGGATACGACATTATAGAGGATAGGATAGGATAGAGGATAGGATAGGATAGAGGATAGGATAGGATAGAGGATAGGATAGCATAGAGGATAGGATAGGATAGAGGATAGGATAGGATAGAGGATAGGATAGGATTGATGATGGGATAGGAAAGATTACAGGATAGGATACAGGATACGATATTATAGAGGATACGATATTATAGAGGATAGGGTAGGATAGAGGATAGGATAGGATAGAGGATAGGATAGGATCGAGGACAGGATAGGATAGAGGATAGGATAGGATATAGGATAGGATACGATAGAGGATAGGATAGGATAGAGGATAGGATAGGATAGATGATTGGATAGGATAGAGGACACCAAAGGATAGAGAATAGGATAGGATTGAGGATAGGATAGGAAAGAGGACAGGATAGGATACAGGATACGATATTATAGAGGATAGGATAGGATAGAGGATAGGATAGGATAGAGGATAGGATAGGATAGAGGATAGGATAGGATAGAGGATAGGATAGAGAATAGGATAGGATAGAGGATAGGGGATTGGATCGGATACAGGATAGGAGACGGTAGAGGATTGGATAGGATAGAGGATAGGATAGAGGATTGGATAGGATAGAGGATATTATAGGATAGAGGATAGGATAGGATAGCGGATAGGATAGGATGGAGGATAGGATAGGATAGAGGATAAGATAGGATAGAGGATAACATAGGGGATTGGATAGGATAGAGGATAGGAGACGATAGAGGATGGGATAGGATTGATGATAGGATAGGAAAGATTACAGGATAGGATACAGGATACGATATTATAGAGGATACGATATTATAGAGGATAGGATAGGATAGAGGATAGGATAGGATAGAGGATAGGATAGGATAGAGGATAGGATAGGATATAGGATAGGATAGTATAGAGGATAGGATAGGATAGAGGATAGGATAGGATAGAGGATAGGATAGTATAGAGGATAGGATAGGATAGAGGATAGGATAGGATTGATGATAGGATAGGAAAGATTACAGGATAGGATACAGGATACGAAATTATAGAGGATACGATATTATAGAGGATAGGGTAGGATAGAGGATAGGATAGGATAGAGGATAGGATAGTATGGAGTATACGATAGAATTGAGGATAGGATAGGGTTGAGGATAGGATAGGATAGAGGATAGGATAGAGAATAGGATAGGATAGAGGATAGGGGATTGGATCGGATACAGGATAGGAGACGGTAGAGGATTGGATAGGATAGAGGATAGGATAGAGGATTGGATAGGATAGAGGATATTATAGGATAGAGGATAGGATAGGATAGCGGATAGGATAGGATGGAGGATAGGAGAGGATAGAGTATAGGATAGGATAGAGGATAGGATAGGATAGAGGATAGGATAGGATAGAGTATAGGATAGGATAGAGGATAGGATGGGATAGAGGATACGATAGGATAGAGGATACGATATTATGGAGGATAGGATAGGATAGGGGATAACATAGGGGATTGGATAGGATAGAGGATAGGATAGAATATAGGATAGGATATAGGATAGGATAGGATAGAGGATAGGATAGGATAGAGGATAGGATAGGATAGAGGATAGGATAGGATAGAGGATAGGATAGGATAGAGGATAGGATAGGATAGAGTATAGGAGACGATAGAGGATGGGATAGGATTGATGATAGGATAGGAAAGATTACAGGATAGGATACAGGACACGATATTATAGAGGATACGATATTATAGAGGATAGGATAGGATAGAGGATAGGATAGGATAGAGGATAGGATAGGATAGAGGATAGGATAGGATATAGGATAGGATAGGATAGAGGATAGGATAGGATAGAGGATAGGATAGGATAGATGATTGGATAGGATAGAGGATAACAAAGGATAGAGGATAGGATAGGATGAAGGATAGGATAGGATAGAGGATACGATATTATAGAGGATAGGATAGGATAGAGGATAGGATAGGATAGAGGATAGGATAGGATAGAGGATAGGATAGGATAGAGGATAGGATAGGATAGAGGATAGGATAGGATAGAGGATAGGATAGGATAGAGGATAGGATAGGATAGAGGATAGGATAGGATAGAGGATAGGATAGGATAGAGGATAGGATAGGATAGAGGATAGGATAGGATAGAGGATAGGATAGGATAGAGGATAGGATAGGATAGAGGATAGGATAGGATAGAGGATAGGATAGGATAGAGGATAGGATAGGATAGAGGATAGGATAGGATTGATGATAGGATAGGAAAGATTACAGGATAGGATACAGGATACGGTATTATAGAGGATACGATATTATAGAGGATAGGGTAGGATAGAGGATAGGATAGGATAGAGGATAGGATAGGATCGAGGACAGGATAGGATAGAGGATAGGATAGGATATAGGATAGGATACGATAGAGGATAGGATAGGATAGAGGATAGGATAGGATAGATGATTGGATAGGATAGAGGACACCAAAGGATAGAGAATAGGATAGGATTGAGGATAGGATAGGAAAGAGGACAGGATAGGATACAGGATACGATATTATAGAGGATAGGATAGGATAGAGGATAGGATAGGATAGAGGATAGGATAGTATGCAGTATACGATAGAATTGAGGATAGGATAGGGTTGAGGATAGGATAAGATAGAGGATAGGAGAAGATTGAGGATAGGATAGGATAGAGGATAGGATACGATAGAGGATAGGATAGAGAATAGGATAGGATAGAGGATAGGATAGGATAGAGGATAGGATAGGATAGAGGATAGGATCGGATAGAGGATACGATAGGATAGAGGATAGGATACGGATAGAGGATAGGATACGATAGAGGATAGGATAGAGAATAGGATAGGATAGAGGATAGGATAGGATAGAGGATAGGATAGGATAGAGGATAGGATAGGATAGAGGATAGGATAGGATTGATGATAGGATAGGAAAGATTACAGGATAGGATACAGGATACGATATTATAGAGGATACGATATTATAGAGGATAGGGTAGGATAGAGGATAGGATAGGATAGAGGATAGGATAGGATCGAGGACAGGATAGGATAGAGGATAGGATAGTATGCAGTATACGATAGAATTGAGGATAGGATAGAGAATAGGATAGGATAGAGGATAGGATAGGATAGAGGATAGGATAGGATAGTGGATAGGATAGGATAGAGGATAGGATACGGATAGAGGATAGGATACGATAGAGGATAGGATAGAGAATAGGATAGGATAGAGGATAGGATAGGATAGAGGATAGGATAGGATATAGGACAGGATAGGATAGAGCATAGGATAGGATAGGATAGAGGATTGGATAGGATAGAGGATACCAAAGGATAGAGGATAGGATAGGATTGAGGATAGGATAGGAAAGAGGACAGGATAGGATACAGGATACGATATTATAGAGGATACGATATTATAGAGGATAGGATAGGATAGAGGATAGGATAGAATAGAGGATAGGATAGGATAGAGGATAGGATAGGATAGAGGATAGGATAGGATAGAGCAGGATAGGATAGAGGATAGGATAGAGGATAGGATAGAGGATTGGATGGGATAGAGGATATTATAGGATAGAGGATAGGATAGGATAGCGGATAGGATAGGATGGAGTATAGGATAGAATTGAGGATAGGATAGGGTTGAGGATAGGATAGGAAAGAGGACAGGATAGGATAGAGGATAGGATAGGATAGAGTATAGGATAGGATAGAGGATAGGATAGAATATAGGATAGGATATAGGATAGGATAGGATAGAGCATAGGATAGGATAGAGGATAGGATAGGATAGAGGATTGGATAGGATAGAGGATAACAAAGGATAGAGGATAGGATAGGATTGAGGATAGGATTGGAAAGAGGACAGGATAGGATACAGGATACGATATTATAGAGGATACGATATTATAGAGGATAGGATAGGATAGAGGATAGGATAGGATAGAGGATAGGATAGGATCGAGGACAGGATAGGATAGAGGATAGGATAGGATATAGGATAGGATACGATAGAGGATAGGATAGGATAGAGGATAGGATAGGATAGATGATTGGATAGGATAGAGGACACCAAAGGATAGAGAATAGGATAGGATTGAGGATAGGATAGGAAAGAGGACAGGATAGGATACAGGATACGATATTATAGAGGATAGGATAGGATAGAGGATAGGATAGGATAGAGGATAGGATAGGATAGAGGATAGGATAGGATAGAGGATAGGATAGGATAGAGGATAGGATAGGATAGAGGATAGGATAGGATAGAGGATAGGATAGAGAATAGGATAGGATAGAGGATAGGGGATTGGATCGGATACAGGATAGGAGACGGTAGAGGATTGGATAGGATAGAGGATAGGATAGAGGATTGGATAGGATAGAGGATATTATAGGATAGAGGATAGGATAGGATAGCGGATAGGATAGGATGGAGGATAGGATAGGATAGAGGATAAGATAGGATAGAGGATAACATAGGGGATTGGATAGGATAGAGGATAGGAGACGATAGAGGATGGGATAGGATTGATGATAGGATAGGAAAGATTACAGGATAGGATACAGGATACGATATTATAGAGGATACGATATTATAGAGGATAGGATAGGATAGAGGATAGGATAGGATAGAGGATAGGATAGGATAGAGGATAGGATAGGATATAGGATAGGATAGTATAGAGGATAGGATAGGATAGAGGATAGGATAGGATAGAGGATAGGATAGTATAGAGGATAGGATAGGATAGAGGATAGGATAGGATTGATGATAGGATAGGAAAGATTACAGGATAGGATACAGGATACGATATTATAGAGGATACGATATTATAGAGGATAGGGTAGGATAGAGGATAGGATAGGATAGAGGATAGGATAGTATGGAGTATACGATAGAATTGAGGATAGGATAGGGTTGAGGATAGGATAGGATAGAGGATAGGATAGAGAATAGGATAGGATAGAGGATAGGGGATTGGATCGGATACAGGATAGGAGACGGTAGAGGATTGGATAGGATAGAGGATAGGATAGAGGATTGGATAGGATAGAGGATATTATAGGATAGAGGATAGG
This sequence comes from Halictus rubicundus, assembly GCF_050948215.1. NCBI lineage: Eukaryota > Metazoa > Arthropoda > Insecta > Hymenoptera > Halictidae > Halictus > Halictus rubicundus. Next base: position 11,826 of record NW_027489206.1, on the reverse strand, counting down.
ATAGGATAGCGGATAGGATAGGATGGAGGATAGGAGAGGATAGAGTATAGGATAGGATAGAGGATAGGATAGGATAGAGGATAGGATAGGATAGAGTATAGGATAGGATAGAGGATAGGATGGGATAGAGGATACGATAGGATAGAGGATACGATATTATGGAGGATAGGATAGGATAGGGGATAACATAGGGGATTGGATAGGATAGAGGATAGGATAGAATATAGGATAGGATATAGGATAGGATAGGATAGAGCATAGGATAGGATAGAGGATAGGATAGGATAGAGGATTGGATAGGATAGAGGATAACAAAGGATAGAGGATAGGATAGGATTGAGGATAGGATTGGAAAGAGGACAGGATAGGATACAGGATACGATATTATAGAGGATACGATATTATAGAGGATAGGATAGGATAGAGGATAGGATAGGATAGAGGATAGGATAGGATAGAGGATAGGATAGGATAGAGGATAGGATAGCATAGAGGATAGGATAGGATAGAGGATAGGATAGGATAGAGGATAGGATAGGATAGAGGATAGGATAGGATAGAGGATAGGATAGGATATAGGATAGGATAGGATAGAGGATAGGATAGGATAGAGGATAGGATAGGATAGATGATTGGATAGGATAGAGGATAACAAAGGATAGAGGATAGGATAGGATGAAGGATAGGATAGGATAGAGGATAGGAGAGGATAGAGTATAGGATAGGATAGAGGATAGGATAGGATAGAGGATAGGATAGGATAGAGTATAGGATAGGATAGAGGATAGGATGGGATAGAGGATACGATAGGATAGAGGATAGGATAGGATAGAGGATAGGATAGGATAGAGGATAGGATAGGATATAGGATAGGATAGGATAGAGGATAGGATAGGATAGAGGATAGGATAGGATAGAGGATAGGATAGGATGGAGGATAGGATAGGATAGAGGATAGGATAGGATAGAGGATATGATAGGATAGAGGATAGGATAGGATAGAGGATAGGATAGGATAGATGATAGGATAGGATAGAGGATAGGATAGGATAGAGGATTGGATAGGATAGAGGATGTGATAGGATAGAGGATAGGATAGGATAGAGGATAGGATAGGATAGATGATGTTATAGGAAAGAGGATAGGATATGATAGAGGATACGATATTATAGAGGATGCGATAGTATAGAGGATAGGATAGGATAGAGGATAGGATAGGATAGAGGATAGGATAGGATGGAGGATATGATAGGATAGAGGATAGGATAGGATAGAGGATAGGATAGAATAGAGGATAGGATAGGAAAGAGGACAGGATAGGATACAGGATACGATATTATAGAGGATACGATATTATAGAGGATACGATAGTATAGAGGATAGGATAGGATAGAGGATAGGATAGGATAAAGGATTGGATAGGATAGAGGATAGGATGGGATAGACGATAGGATAGGATAGAGGATAGGATACAGGATACGATATTATAGAGGATACGATATTATAGAGGATACGATAGTATAGAGGATAGGATAGGATAGAGGATAGGATAAGATAGAGGATAGGATAGGATAGAGGATAGGATAGGATAGAGAATAGGATAGGATAGAGGATAGGATAGGATAGAGGATAGGATAGGATATAGGATAGGATAGGATAGATGATAGGATAGGATAGGGGATAGGATAGGATAGAGGATTGGATAGGATAGAGGATAGGATAGGATAGAGGATAGGATAGGATAGAGGATATGATAGGATAGAGGATAGGATAGGATAAAGGATAGGGTAGGATAGACGATATTATAGGAAAGAGGATAGGATATGATAGAGGATACGATATTATAGAGGATAGGATAGGATAGAGGATAACATAGGGGATTGGATAGGATAGAGGATAGGATAGGATGGAGGATAGGATAGGATAGAGGATAGGATAGGATAGAGGATAGGATAGGATAGATGATATTATAGGAAAGAGGATAGGATATGATAGAGGATACGATATTATAGAGGATAGGATAGGATAGAGGATAACATAGGGGATTGGATAGGATAGAGGATAGGATAGGATTGATGATAGGATAGAAAAGAGGACAGGATAGGATACAGGATACGATATTATAGAGGATACGATATTATAGAGGATACGATAGTATAGAGGATAGGATAGGATAGAGGATAGGATAGGATAGAGGATAGGATAGGATAGAGGATAGGATAGGATAGAGGATAGGATAGGATAGAGGATAGGATAGGATAGATGATAGGATAGGATAGGGGATAGGATAGGATAGAGGATAGGATGGGATAGACGATAGGATAGGATAGAGGATAGGATAGGATAGAGGATAGGATAGGATAGAGGATATGATAGGATATAGTATAGGATAGGAAAGAGGACAGGATAGGATACAGGATACGATATTATAGAGGATACGATATTATAGAGGATAGGATAGGATAGAGGATACGATAGGATATAGGATAGGATAGGATAGAGGATAGGATAGGATAGAGGATAGGATAGGATAGAGGATAGGATAGGATAGAGGATTGGATAGGATAGAGGATGTGATAGGATAGAGGATAGGATAGGATAGAGGATAGGATAGGATAGATGATGTTATAGGAAAGAGGATAGGATATGATAGAGGATACGATATTATAGAGGATAGGATAGGATAGAGAATAGGATAGGATAGAGGATAGGATAGGATAGAGGATAGGATAGGATATAGGATAGGATAGGATAGATGATAGGATAGGATAGGGGATAGGATAGGATAGAGGATTGGATAGGATAGAGGATAGGATAGGATAGAGGATAGGATAGGATAGAGGATATGATAGGATAGAGGATAGGATAGGATAAAGGATAGGGTAGGATAGACGATATTATAGGAAAGAGGATAGGATATGATAGAGGATACGATATTATAGAGGATAGGATAGGATAGAGGATAACATAGGGGATTGGATAGGATAGAGGATAGGATAGGATGGAGGATAGGATAGGATAGAGGATAGGATAGGATAGAGGATAGGATAGGATAGATGATATTATAGGAAAGAGGATAGGATATGATAGAGGATACGATATTATAGAGGATAGGATAGGATAGAGGATAACATAGGGGATTGGATAGGATAGAGGATAGGATAGGATTGATGATAGGATAGAAAAGAGGACAGGATAGGATACAGGATACGATATTATAGAGGATACGATATTATAGAGGATACGATAGTATAGAGGATAGGATAGGATAGAGGATAGGATAGGATAGAGGATAGGATAGGATAGAGGATAGGATAGGATAGAGGATAGGATAGGATAGAGGATAGGATAGGATAGAGGATAGGATAGGATAGAGGATAGGATATAATAGAGGATAGGATAGGATAGATGATAGGATAGGATAGGGGATAGGATAGGATAGAGGATAGGATGGGATTGACGATAGGATAGGATAGAGGATAGGATAGGATAGAGGATAGGATAGGATAGAGGATATGATAGGATATAGTATAGGATAAGAAAGAGGACAGGATAGGATACAGGATACGATATTATAGAGGATACGATATTATAGAGGATAGGATAGGATAGAGGATAGGATAGCATATAGGATAGGATAGGATAGAGGATAGGATAGGATAGAGGATAGGATAGGATAGAGGATAGGATAGGATGGAGGATAGGATAGGATAGAGGATAGGATAGGATAGAGGATATGATAGGATAGAGGATAGGATAGGATAGAGGATAGGATAGGATAGATGATAGGATAGGATAGAGGATAGGATAGGATAGAGGATAGGATAGGATAGAGGATATGATAGGATATAGTATAGGATAGGAAAGAGGACAGGATAGGATACAGGATACGATATTATAGAGGATACGATATTATAGAGCATAGGATAGGATAGAGGATAGGATAGGATATAGGATAGGATAGGATAGAGGATAGGATAGGATAGAGGATAGGATAGGATAGAGGATTGGATAGGATAGAGGATGTGATAGGATAGAGGATAGGATAGGATAGAGGATAGGATAGGATAGATGATGTTATAGGAAAGAGGATAGGATATGATAGAGGATACGATATTATAGAGGATGCGATAGTATAGAGGATAGGATAGGATAGAGGATAGGATAGGATAGAGGATAGGATAGGATAGAGGATAGGATAGGATAGAGGATTGGATAGGATAGAGGATGTGATAGGATAGAGGATAGGATAGGATAGAGGATAGGATAGGATAGATGATGTTATAGGAAAGAGGATAGGATATGATAGAGGATACGATATTATAGAGGATAGGATAGGATAGAGAATAGGATAGGATAGAGGATAGGATAGGATAGAGGATAGGATAGGATATAGGATAGGATAGGATAGATGATAGGATAGGATAGGGGATAGGATAGGATAGAGGATTGGATAGGATAGAGGATAGGATAGGATAGAGGATAGGATAGGATAGAGGATATGATAGGATAGAGGATAGGATAGGATAAAGGATAGGGTAGGATAGACGATATTATAGGAAAGAGGATAGGATATGATAGAGGATACGATATTATAGAGGATAGGATAGGATAGAGGATAACATAGGGGATTGGATAGGATAGAGGATAGGATAGGATGGAGGATAGGATAGGATAGAGGATAGGATAGGATAGAGGATAGGATAGGATAGATGATATTATAGGAAAGAGGATAGGATATGATAGAGGATACGATATTATAGAGGATAGGATAGGATAGAGGATAACATAGGGGATTGGATAGGATAGAGGATAGGATAGGATTGATGATAGGATAGAAAAGAGGACAGGATAGGATACAGGATACGATATTATAGAGGATACGATATTATAGAGGATACGATAGTATAGAGGATAGGATAGGATAGAGGATAGGATAGGATAGAGGATAGGATAGGATAGAGGATAGGATAGGATAGAGGATAGGATAGGATAGAGGATAGGATAGGATAGAGGATAGGATAGGATAGAGGATAGGATATAATAGAGGATAGGATAGGATATAGTATAGGATAAGAAAGAGGACAGGATAGGATACAGGATACGATATTATAGAGGATACGATATTATAGAGGATAGGATAGGATAGAGGATAGGATAGCATATAGGATAGGATAGGATAGAGGATAGGATAGGATAGAGGATAGGATAGGATAGAGGATAGGATAGGATGGAGGATAGGATAGGATAGAGGATAGGATAGGATAGAGGATATGATAGGATAGAGGATAGGATAGGATAGAGGATAGGATAGGATAGATGATAGGATAGGATAGAGGATAGGATAGGATAGAGGATAGGATAGGATAGAGGATATGATAGGATATAGTATAGGATAGGAAAGAGGACAGGATAGGATACAGGATACGATATTATAGAGGATACGATATTATAGAGCATAGGATAGGATAGAGGATAGGATAGGATATAGGATAGGATAGGATAGAGGATAGGATAGGATAGAGGATAGGATAGGATAGAGGATTGGATAGGATAGAGGATGTGATAGGATAGAGGATAGGATAGGATAGAGGATAGGATAGGATAGATGATGTTATAGGAAAGAGGATAGGATATGATAGAGGATACGATATTATAGAGGATGCGATAGTATAGAGGATAGGATAGGATAGAGGATAGGATAGGATAGAGGATAGGATAGGATGGAGGATATGATAGGATAGAGGATAGGATAGGATAGAGGATAGGATAGAATAGAGGATAGGATAGGAAAGAGGACAGGATAGGATACAGGATACGATATTATAGAGGATACGATATTATAGAGGATACGATAGTATAGAGGATAGGATAGGATAGAGGATAGGATAGGATAAAGGATTGGATAGGATAGGGGATAGGATGGGATAGACGATAGGATAGGATAGAGGATAGGATACAGGATACGATATTATAGAGGATACGATATTATAGAGGATACGATAGTATAGAGGATAGGATAGGATAGAGGATAGGATAAGATAGAGGATAGGATAGGATAGAGGATAGGATAGGATAGAGAATAGGATAGGATAGAGGATAGGATAGGATAGAGGATAGGATAGGATATAGGATAGGATAGGATAGATGATAGGATAGGATAGGGGATAGGATAGGATAGAGGATTGGATAGGATAGAGGATAGGATAGGATAGAGGATAGGATAGGATAGAGGATATGATAGGATAGAGGATAGGATAGGATAAAGGATAGGGTAGGATAGACGATATTATAGGAAAGAGGATAGGATATGATAGAGGATACGATATTATAGAGGATAGGATAGGATAGAGGATAACATAGGGGATTGGATAGGATAGAGGATAGGATAGGATGGAGGATAGGATAGGATAGAGGATAGGATAGGATAGAGGATAGGATAGGATAGATGATATTATAGGAAAGAGGATAGGATATGATAGAGGATACGATATTATAGAGGATAGGATAGGATAGAGGATAACATAGGGGATTGGATAGGATAGAGGATAGGATAGGATTGATTATAGGATAGGATAGATGATGTTATAGGAAAGAGGATAGGATATGATAGAGGATACGATATTATAGAGGATACGATAGTATAGAGGATAGGATAGGATAGAGGATAGGATAGGATAGAGGATAGGATAGGATAGAGGATATGATAGGATAGAGGATAGGATAGGATAGAGGATAGGATAGGATAGAGGATAGGATAGGATACAGGATACGATATTATAGAGGATACGATATTATAGAGGATAGGATAGGATAGAGGATAGGATAGGATATAGGATAGGATAGGATAGAGGATAGGATAGGATAGAGGATAGGATAGGATAGAGAATTGGATAGGATAGAGGATGTGATAGGATAGAGGATAGGATAGGATAGAGGATAGGATAGGATAGATGATGTTATAGGAAAGAGGATAGTGTATCGCACTTGATGTGAAACTGGGTCGGTGCTTTCGCTTTCTCCAAGAGCGTACTCACGACTGACTCCAGGAACGAATCTGCGCACATGGCCTCGTTAAGCGGCCCCACTCTTGACCGCATTCTTTCCCGAAATCGCGACACCCCACGCGCACCCCACGACGGTATGACGGATTCAAAGGGGTGCCCATGTGTTTTTGATTGCGGAGCCAACCCTGCCGGTTTTGCCTGTAACCTGGCGGCCCCGGGATAGACCATTGTCTTCCCGTGCACGCTTTGACCATCATAAACTCAGGCACCTAGTCCTGCGGGGTCTAGCGGCATCGGGTCGACCCTTTGTCGACCTTAGCACGCGGTCGGTTTAACGGCCCCAAACATCCCTTCGGTTGTTTGTGCACGCTAGGCTATACCGCTGAGGGTTGACAAGCCTCTTTATTTCCGAACAATGCAACCTCTCCCGAATCAGTCATACCGTCTTTACTGGTCTTTCCATTTCTTTGTATTGAATCGCAGTTACAATGATCGTATAATAATCGCCACCCTCGCGTTACAAACAGACCCCTCTATCCATCCGCAACATCTTTCCCCCTTAAATTAAACAATTTCAATTATTTAATTTAACTTTCCTTTTAACATCGGTTTATTAACCCTTTGCACTCGAAATTATTTTAACTCCAAAATGAAACATTTCTTTCGACCTACAATATTGCCCTTCTATATATTTTCTCATGTTATACATACGAAAATGGTGCAACTTACTTGCACAATACCGAAATGTTCAGTAATTTATTAAATACAAACAAATCTAATAATGTAAATATGTTTTGGATAATGCTACAGCAATTTTAGCGGTATCATACAGTCATCATTCGAGTGCTAAGGGTTAACATTACATTATTTGAATGATAATCGCATACATTTTTTTTTTTTTTTTTTTTTGTCGCATCCACTTAACACACGCACTGTCAACGAGAACACATAGAATACACATTGATAACGCTTAGTATTAACTGTCTCTTCCTTCACTCAGATTAATTAAGGATTATTTTAATGCCACTTTAACGCAACATATTTTCTATACACTAGGTGATAACCAACTCGTCGTGGTTTCACGAATCGAGCTTCCCGTCGCAACCCGCTATTTTAATTAATTTTCGCGTTGGTCTCACGAATTCGCCCTGCACAGTTCTCACTTTGGCTACTCTAACCACCTCATCCGAGCCGGGATATACTTCCACTATCTTCCCTATTTTCCATGAATTTCGGGGTGCTTGGCGCTCTGCAATGAGGACTATGTCGCCATTTTTTAACGATTCTTCCGAGTGGCACCATTTTGAGCGTGGAATCAGACCGGGCAAATACTCCCGCAGCCAACGTCGCCAGAACGCATCAGCGAAGAATTGGGCAATTTTCCACTGCCTTCTGGGACATTCGGTTTGGGCATCATACCTGCCCAACCTAATTTCACCCGACGATGTTCCTATCAAGAAATGATTTGGGGTCAACGCCTCCTTGTCTTGAGGGTCGACGGATACATGAGTTAACGGCCGAGAGTTTATTGAATGTTCTATCTCTAGCATCAAGGTATTAAGAACTTCCTCACTGGGCGCTTGATCGCGTAGAATTGCGTTAAGAGCGATTTTAACAGACTTAATGAGCCTTTCCCAGGCTCCGCCCATGTGAGGTGCATCTGGCGGATTAAAAAACCATTGTATCTTCTTCTGTAACGCATGATTTCGGAACTCATCGGTTTTCATCGTGGCGATCGCGTCGCGAAGTTCTTTACTTGCACCTCTGAAGTTTGTGCCGTTGTCACTGTAAATGATCAAAGGAAAGCCTCTGCGTGCTGCTAATCGTGTAAGGGCCATAATGGCCGAGCTAGCGCTTAAACTATGCGCCAATTCCAGATGCACTGCTCTAGTTGTCAGACACGTGAAAAGTACTCCCCATCGCTTTTCGCGACGTCTACCAATCTTGACCAGCATTGGGCCAAAATAATCGACCCCGCAATGACTGAACGGTCTTTGTCTATATGCCACACGACCCGCTGGTAAGGCAGACATTATCGGATTTCGCGGTTTCCCGCGACGCCTCTTACATATTGAGCATTTGCTTATCAGCGACCGAAATGTGCTTCTGAGCCCTACGATATAAAACTCCTGGCGTAGCTCATTGATGACTGAGTCGTGGTTGGCATGGTAAAAACGGCGATGATATTCCGCCACGAGCAACCGTGTCGCTGGATGTTTTCCGTCGAGTATAATGGGGTTATTATTAAACACGAAGCCCTCTACATTGATTACACGTCCATTGGCTCGCATAATACCATGCTCGTCAACGAAGGGTTGTAGCTTTGCAATCCTGCTGCCCTTGTGTATTTTTCTCTCGTTTCGTAACGCTTCTAGCTCCTGCCCAAAAATAGTTGCCTGTATCTCGCGAAACCAATATCGTTCCGCAAAATTCACGGTCTCGTGGGTCATCTCCGAACGCGGTTGTCCTCGCCAACGATCGACGTATCTCTGAACGCGTCTGGCCACCGCGAGTAGTCCCGGCCATCCTAAATATTTGCCCGTCTGCGGTAGGAAATTTGTCACCGCTTCCGTCACGAAGGCGAATTCTTTCCGTACTTCCAGCGTATCGATCTTCTGTTTTTCTTCCTCGTTTAGGCGTTTCTCCACAGGCCACGCGCTTTCTTCCTGGCGCAGGAAGTCCGGGCCGGCAAACCATCGTTGATTTGCCCATAGAAGTTCGTCCGACCACCGTGTCGCGTCATCCGCCGGATTTAATTTCGAAGGCACCCACCGCCATTCCGAACTTTCGGTAAGTTCGCCGATTTCGCCCAAGCGATTTGCCACGAAAACTTGACGCGTGCGCGGTTCCGATTTTATCCATCGAATTACTGTAATAGAATCGCTCCAAAATACACGCCGACTGATCTCAATTTCAAGCTCTTTTTGTACCGTTCTTGCCAAACGCGACGCTAGCAAGGCGGCTTGCAATTCCAATCGGGGAATCGACATTGGTTTCAACGGCGCTACCCTCGTCTTTGCCATAATAAATGCAACACGCGCTGGCGCGTTCTCGACTTCGAAACGCAAGTACGCGGCTGCCGCATAGGCCTTCAAGCTTGCATCACAAAACACGTGTAAGTCCGCCTTCGTGTAATGCGTTCCGTTTGGGGATAGACACCGTGGTAAGCGTATTTCTCTCGCGTCTCGTAGACGTTTCACCCAAGAAAGCCAACCCTTTTGTTCCTCTACACGAATTTGGTCGTCCCAACCAATGCCGCTGCGCCATATTTCTTGCATTAATATTTTCGACATAAGCATTAACCGAGAGAGGAATCCAAGCGGATCAAACACGGACATCACAACTCGCAGGTACTCGCGTTTTGACGGTATCTTTTTGCCGTTTAACAGATCTTTCGGTATTTTAGCGATTCCCATATTGAAACCTAGCGTGTCGGATCGCGTGTCCCAAAAAAGGCCCAATACCCGTTCTCCTTTATGAGTGCAAAGCGGATTCTCGCCGTTCCTGGATAACTCCCGATTACTTGCCCCGCTCAACGCGCGTTCTTCGTTAGATACCCATCCGTGCATCTCGAAATTTGCATTCACGTTAATTTTCTCCACGTCGCGAACAAGACAAGCAGCCTCTTGCACCGTCGCCCGGCTTGCCAAGAAGTCGTCCATGTAGCTATTTTTTATTATACTCTTCGCCGCGCCCGGATATTGATTAGCGAAGCTCTTTGCGTTCTCATCTTTTATATACATAGCGCTACACGGCGATGACTTGGCGCCGAAAATCAGAGAGGTCATCTCATACACGTGGGGTTCTACATCTCTTGCTTTCCCTCGCCACAAAAACCTTTGCGCTCCGCGGTCTTCTTGGCGAACTTTAACGCGCAGGAACATATCCTTTATGTCTGCCTTTACAGCGACTGATTCCTGTCTAAAACGGATCAACACGCCAGGTAACGATTGCAATAGATCAGGTCCCGTTTCAAGCTGATCGTTTAAACTTAATCCCTCCGATTTAGCCGCAGCATCGAACACGAGCCTAATTTTGCCCGGCTTGTTTACATTCCGCACTCCGAAGTGTGGCAGGTACCAGACGCGTTCGTTATTTAGGATTTCGTAAACCCTCTTTGCGTATCCCTTCTCTATGAAACGATTCATTTCTTGGTAATAAAGGGACGAGTACTCCGGATCCCGGTCCAGCTTCTTTTCTAAAGAGAAAAGTCTTTTTCGCGCAGTAGTGAGGCTATCTGCGTTGGGCACCTGTCTTTTTTTCCATAGCAAGCCTACCTCCCATGAGCCATTTATTCTCCGAGTGGTATTTTTCAAAATGGTTTCGGCGTGTTCATGTTCACTTCTGGTTTTCTTTAACTCATTCACTCCAAAATTGTCCAATTCAAAATACTGCTTTACGAGTTCATCGAGCCGTTCCTCGTCATCTTGATCTCGTCCTTTTCGCGAGGAGCTTGATTGTGTCGTTTCCACTCCCGAGAATGCATCTACCCTTTGTCCTGTCGGCGCGGAACCATGTATCGTCCATCCCAGCAGCGAACGAGAAATTCCAAGCATATATCGCGACACTTCGCGAAATTCGCGAGTCGATATTAGTTGCCACTGATCTTGCCCAAGGAGCATTCTCGGTTGTGCATTATCGTATGATTGTAGGGTCACGTTTTCCGTGGAATTGACTTGTTCTACTATTTCTTTACAAAGCGTCTGAGAGGGAAGACTCAATTTTGACACCGAAAAGGCTTGTTTAATGGTATGTACGTCCCGCGTTCCTTTTATATGGAAACTGACCTTTTCGCACACCATAGTGACAGCTTCTCTAT
>NW_027489205.1:0-72588 GCF_050948215.1 Halictus rubicundus | reverse complement strand
AGCGATTCTCTACGCGAAACGCTTAATTTTCATGAAAACGATCGAAAACCACCGAATTGTAGCAGAAACCACGATTTCGACTAGTTTATCGCAGAATCAGCGATTCTCTACGCCGAAACGCTTAATTTGCATGAAAACGAACGAAAATGATCGAAAACCACCGAATTGTAGCAGAAATCACGATTTCGACTAGTTTATCGCAGAATCAGCGATTCTCTACGCGAAACGCTTAATTTGCATGAAAACGAACGAAAATGATCGAAAACCACCGAATTGTAGCAGAAACCACGATTTCGACTAGTTTATCGCAGAATCAGCGATTCTCTACGCGAAACGCTTAATTTGCATGAAAACGAACGAAAATGATCGAAAACCACCGAATTGTAGCAGAAATCACGATTTCGACTAGTTTATCGCAGAATCAGCGATTCTCTACGCGAAACGCTTAATTTGCATGAAAACGAACGAAAATGATCGAAAACCACCGAATTGTAGCAGAAATCACGATTTCGACTAGAATATCGCAGAATCAGCGATTCTCTACGCGAAACGCTTAATTTGCATGAAAACGAACGAAAACGATCGAAAACCACCTAATTGTAGCAGAAACCACGATTTCGACTAGTTTATCGCAGAATCAGCGATTCTCTACGCGAAACGCTTAATTTGCATGAAAACGAACGAAAATGATCGAAAACCACCGAATTGTAGCAAAAACCACGATTTCGACTAGTTTATCGCAGAATCAGCGATTCTCTACGCGAAACGCTTAATTTGCATGAAAACGAACGAAAACGATCGAAAACCACCGAATTGTAGCAGAAACCACGATTTCGACTAGTTTATCGCAGAATCAGCGATTCTCTACGCGAAACGCTTAATTTGCATGAAAACGAACGAAAATGATCGAAAACCACCGAATTGTAGCAGAAATCACGATTTCGACTAGTTTATCGCAGAATCAGCGATTCTCTACGCGAAACGCTTAATTTGCATGAAAACGAACGAAAATGATCGAAAACCACCGAATTGTAGCAGAAATCACGATTTCGACTAGAATATCGCAGAATCAGCGATTCTCTACGCGAAACGCTTAATTTGCATGAAAACGAACGAAAACGATCGAAAACCACCGAATTGTAGCAGAAACCACGATTTCGACTAGTTTATCGCAGAATCAGCGATTCTCTACGCGAAACGCTTAATTTGCATGAAAACGAACGAAAATGATCGAAAACCACCGAATTGTAGCAAAAACCACGATTTCGACTAGTTTATCGCAGAATCAGCGATTCTCTACGCGAAACGCTTAATTTGCATGAAAACGAACGAAAACGATCGAAAACCACCGAATTGTAGCAGAAACCACGATTTCGACTAGTTTATCGCAGAATCAGCGATTCTCTACGCGAAACGCTTAATTTGCATGAAAACGAACGAAAACGATCGAAAACCACCTAATTGTAGCAGAAACCACGATTTCGACTAGTTTATCGCAGAATCAGCGATTCTCTACGCGAAACGCTTAATTTGCATGAAAACGAACGAAAATGATCGAAAACCACCGAATTGTAGCAGAAATCACGATTTCGACTAGAATATCGCAGAATCAGCGATTCTCTACGCGAAACGCTTAATTTGCATGAAAACGAACGAAAACGATCGAAAACCACCGAATTGTAGCAGAAACCACGATTTCGACTAGTTTATCGCAGAATCAGCGATTCTCTACGCGAAACGCTTAATTTGCATGAAAACGAACGAAAATGATCGAAAACCACCGAATTGTAGCAGAAATCACGATTTCGACTAGAATATCGCAGAATCAGCGATTCTCTACGCGAAACGCTTAATTTGTGTCACGTCGGGCACCGACGTGTTGACGATGACGTCATCCGTCATCATTAGGTTAAGCATAGACTAAGTTAGTAATAAGATTCAATACATACATATATATATATATATATATACATACATAATAAATCCATAATTCATACCATTATTTATTTTATAATCTATATTTTATATCACTACATTTTTTCTATTCATTTTAATATTATAATGTCATTATATATGTATATACTCTGTAAATAATTCTAAGTCCGTTATTTCGCCTCACGACGCGTGGAAGCGCCCGGCAGTACGTCATCGCGTGCTAGCGAGCCCCACTGCCGCGCCAGGCAACGTCACGCGCCCCACCATCACGCCACGCGCCCCACCATCGCGCTGGCAGCGCCGTCCGCCCCACCACTCGGGCGCTGAGCGAAGGAGGTCCGTGCAGCACCGGAGAGATTCACTCTCGTTCTCGCCTCAGTCGCGCTAACACTCGACTATTCCGAACCTTTCTATATCTAGCGATTTCTTAGTATTACTTACATCTTATTCTATATCATATTATATATATATTCAGTCGTACGCGTATTCTTAGTTTATTTGTATTTTGTAATTGTCTTTGAAATATTAAATCATCGTCACCATTAAACTCAGTGTTGTTTATTGTCGTTCCGGTGCTACGTGCAGTGAAGTGTCTCGCGACGAAATTGTTAATATCATTATAAACTCCCTACTTGCGTGTCTGAGCCCACCAGGCAGTCTCGGCGCAAGCACGGGGTTTCCGCGAGATAGATCCGAATCTTTCCTTGGCGTGTGTCTGAGCCCACCAGGCAGTCTCGGCACGCCGACGGGAGATTTCTCGAATGATAGTAAATTGAATCGTTATCTCGTGATTGATCTACAATAGCCTTCATGCCGCGTCGTGCCGGACGAAAATACCAGTTGAAGCGTTTGGCGCACGAATATCAAACGGACGTGACCTCGTACAGATTTAGTCCGTATCTCGGCGTGTGTTCGATTCCTCGCGTCATCCGCGAAACCGCGTTCTCCGCGAAAGTGACAATCGTGTCCGGGTCACCCCCGAAGCCTCAGCAGCCACAACGAAAGGAAGCAGTGGACCACACCTGGATGGCAGTGCCTGTAGCAGAGCAGCCGTATAAACTTATTCCGCTGATCCTTCCGCCGATCGTACACGACATCGCTCGCATTCCCGTCCACGACCCGAGGAGGCAACTATACGCGAGAGCCAGCGTCAACAATAACAAGGCAACGAGGCAGCGAAGGTAAGTGCCCAAGTAAATAAAACATCGCGAAATCCCGAGCCAGAACGCGGACGTACGCGCCGGTTGGGCCAAAAAGGTTAGGAAATAACGTCTTGATCCACGGTAGAGTTCGCGTCAGTTTTTAAAAAACGCGAAAAGGACCCGCGGGACGTAACATTTGCATGAAAACGAACGAAAATGATCGAAAACCACCGAATTGTAGCAGAAATCACGATTTCGACTAGTTTATCGCAGAATCAGCGATTCTCTACGCGAAACGCTTAATTTGCATGAAAACGAACGAAAATGATCGAAAACCACCGAATTGTAGCAGAAATCACGATTTCGACTAGAATATCGCAGAATCAGCGATTCTCTACGCGAAACGCTTAATTTGCATGAAAACGAACGAAAACGATCGAAAACCACCTAATTGTAGCAGAAACCACGATTTCGACTAGTTTATCGCAGAATCAGCGATTCTCTACGCGAAACGCTTAATTTGCATGAAAACGAACGAAAACGATCGAAAACCACCGAATTGTAGCAGAAACCACGATTTCGACTAGTTTATCGCAGAATCAGCGATTCTCTACGCGAAACGCTTAATTTGCATGAAAACGAACGAAAATGATCGAAAACCACCGAATTGTAGCAGAAATCACGATTTCGACTAGAATATCGCAGAATCAGCGATTCGGTACGCGAAACGCTTAATTTGCATGAAAACAAACGAAAATGATCGAAAACCACCTAATTGTAGCAGAAACCACGATTTCGACTAGTTTATCGCAGAATCAGCGATTCTCTACGCGAAACGCTTAATTTGCATGAAAACGAACGAAAATGATCGAAAACCACCGAATTGTAGCAAAAACCACGATTTCGACTAGTTTATCGCAGAATCAGCGATTCTCTACGCGAAACGCTTAATTTGCATGAAAACGAACGAAAACGATCGAAAACCACCGAATTGTAGCAGAAATCACGATTTCGACTAGTTTATCGCAGAATCAGCGATTCTCTACGCGAAACGCTTAATTTGCATGAAAACGAACGAAAATGATCGAAAACCACCGAATTGTAGCAGAAATCACGATTTCGACTAGAATATCGCAGAATCAGCGATTCTCTACGCGAAACGCTTAATTTGCATGAAAACGAACGAAAATGATCGAAAACCACCGAATTGTAGCAGAAACCACGATTTCGACTAGTTTATCGCAGAATCAGCGATTCTCTACGCGAAACGCTTAATTTGCATGAAAACGAACGAAAATGATCGAAAACCACCGAATTGTAGCAAAAACCACGATTTCGACTAGTTTATCGCAGAATCAGCGATTCTCTACGCGAAACGCTTAATTTGCATGAAAACGAACGAAAACGATCGAAAACCACCGAATTGTAGCAGAAACCACGATTTCGACTAGTTTATCGCAGAATCAGCGATTCTCTACGCGAAACGCTTAATTTGCATGAAAACGAACGAAAATGATCGAAAACCACCGAATTGTAGCAGAAATCACGATTTCGACTAGAATATCGCAGAATCAGCGATTCTCTACGCGAAACGCTTAATTTGCATGAAAACGAACGAAAACGATCGAAAACCACCTAATTGTAGCAGAAACCACGATTTCGACTAGTTTATCGCAGAATCAGCGATTCTCTACGCGAAACGCTTAATTTGCATGAAAACGAACGAAAATGATCGAAAACCACCGAATTGTAGCAGAAATCACGATTTCGACTAGAATATCGCAGAATCAGCGATTCTCTACGCGAAACGCTTAATTTGCATGAAAACGAACGAAAACGATCGAAAACCACCGAATTGTAGCAGAAACCACGATTTCGACTAGTTTATCGCAGAATCAGCGATTCTCTACGCGAAACGCTTAATTTGCATGAAAACGAACGAAAATGATCGAAAACCACCGAATTGTAGCAAAAACCACGATTTCGACTAGTTTATCGCAGAATCAGCGATTCTCTACGCGAAACGCTTAATTTGCATGAAAACGAACGAAAATGATCGAAAACCACCGAATTGTAGCAGAAATCACGATTTCGACTAGTTTATCGCAGAATCAGCGATTCTCTACGCGAAACGCTTAATTTGCATGAAAACGAACGAAAATGATCGAAAACCACCGAATTGTAGCAGAAATCACGATTTCGACTAGAATATCGCAGAATCAGCGATTCTCTACGCGAAACGCTTAATTTGCATGAAAACGAACGAAAACGATCGAAAACCACCTAATTGTAGCAGAAACCACGATTTCGACTAGTTTATCGCAGAATCAGCGATTCTCTACGCGAAACGCTTAATTTGCATGAAAACGAACGAAAATGATCGAAAACCACCGAATTGTAGCAAAAACCACGATTTCGACTAGTTTATCGCAGAATCAGCGATTCTCTACGCGAAACGCTTAATTTGCATGAAAACGAACGAAAACGATCGAAAACCACCGAATTGTAGCAGAAACCACGATTTCGACTAGTTTATCGCAGAATCAGCGATTCTCTACGCGAAACACTTAATTTGCATGAAAACGAACGAAAATGATCGAAAACCACCGAATTGTAGCAGAAATCACGATTTCGACTAGAATATCGCAGAATCAGCGATTCTCTACGCGAAACGCTTAATTTGCATGAAAACGAACGAAAATGATCGAAAACCACCGAATTGTAGCAGAAATCACGATTTCGACTAGAATATCGCAGAATCAGCGATTCTCTACGCGAAACGCTTAATTTGCATGAAAACGAACGAAAACGATCGAAAATGTTACGTCCCGCGGGTCCTTTTCGCGTTTTTAAAAACTGACGCGAACTCTACCGTGGAACAAGACGTTATTTCCTAACCTTTTGGCCCAACCGGCGCGTACGTCCGCGTTCTGGCTCGGGATTTCGCGATGTTTTATTTACTTGGGCACTTACCTTCGCTGCCTCGTTGCCTTGTTATTGTTGACGCTGGCTCTCGCGTATAGTTGCCTCCTCGGGTCGTGGACGGGAATGCGAGCGATGTCGTGTACGATCGGCGGAAGGATCAGCGGAATAAGTTTATACGGCTGCTCTGCTACAGGCACTGCCATCCAGGTGTGGTCCACTGCTTCCTTTCGTTGTGGCTGCTGAGGCTTCGGTGGTGACCCGGACACGATTGTCACTTTCGCGGAGAACGCGGTTTCGCGGATGACGCGAGGAATCGAACACACGCCGAGATACGGACTAAATCTGTACGAGGTCACGTCCGTTTGATATTCGTGCGCCAAACGCTTCAACTGGTATTTTCGTCCGGCACGACGCGGCATGAAGGCTATTGTAGATCAATCACGGGATAACGATTCAATTTACTATCATTCGAGAAATCTCCCGTCGGCGTGCCGAGACTGCCTGGTGGGCTCAGACACACGCCAAGGAAAGATTCGGATCTATCTCGCGGAAACCCCGTGCTTGCGCCGAGACTGCCTGGTGGGCTCAGACACGCAAGTAGGGAGTTTATAATGATATTAACAATTTCGTCGCGAGACACTTCACTGCACGTAGCACCGGAACGACAATTGTTACGTCCCGGTTCGGCGATTCGCGATTGCAAGGAAATACGCGTTATCCCGGCAACGTATTATCTCAGTGACGGTCTTTGACCCAAATGGTACTTGCGCCCAAATCTGATCTGGACTCGAACAAATCGAACACGTCAAAGACTTCTTCCGAAAGCGAAAACGTTCACTCCGATCGCGTTGTTCACTGTAACCGCGTCATTCACACACGCGCGTTTATGAAATATTTAGGTTTTGACTCACCATTTTAGAGCACTCGCCTTAGCTTCCACGGAGTATCTGCTGGATTTTCCACCCTGATGTAGATTCTGGCCGCTCCGCTGAGTTTGATGTCGCTCAGAATTCGGCAGCGCACCTTCCATTTTAGAGCACTCGCCTTAGCTTCCACGGAGTATCTGCTGGATTTTCCACCCTGATGTAGATTCTGGCCGCTCCGCTGAGTTTGATGTCGCTCAGAATTCGGCAGCGCACCTTCCTGGCAACGGCAGCAGCGAAGACAGCTTCAAGATGCGAATTCACCGCATCGGTGTCGAATGGGTTTAGTGTACACGTGTCACCCGCGTGGTTGGTGACAGTTTCTAATTGCGGTTCTAAAGATTCTAAAATTCTCGCGGCGCGTGCTAGTTTAGCTAGCTGAGCCTTCCTTGCGGCGCGTCTAGTGCGTCTCATTTGCGGGAAGGTAATTAAGTGACGGTACGTCAATATTTATTTTATTTCGCGGATAAATTCTAATAAGTCACTCAACTTTCACTAGAAGTCGGTTGTCGGAGCGGATCAAGTCCGATCTCTCGTGGCAACCTTCTAATAGTGACAGGTGAGGACAACTTCCTAACACTTCGTCTTTGTTCACAGGATTCCCGTCGGAGCGGATCAAGTCCTGTCTCTCGGGACGGTTCACGCTGGCTCAACGACGAATATTTTATTAAAACATGAACACAACTGAATTTAATTCACTACACGAGCACCGTCGGATTGTAGGATGATGAAAGGATTTTAAATGAAATAAAGGGTAGCACTATTAACTAATGGAATATATTCTAAGTACTAAATACACTTTGAATATTAATGTATAATACATAATGCCTCTAGATGAGAGGGCTTGTCTATTCGAAGGCTCGCGTACACGACTGAGTTCATCTCGACTGAACTCAACTGTTCTCTAGCTCGACTGTTCCCGTGAGGCTCCCGAACTCGACTAGTCTCTTTAGCTTGACCGTTCCCGTGAGGCTCCCGAACTGAAGTGAGTGGAGTCTGTGCTCGCTGTCGGAACGTAAGCGTCGGAGAAGGAGACGCGAAAAGTGGGGAGCCAATCAGCGAAGACTGGTCCCACCGTTGAGCAGACCGCCGCGTCAGCAGTACGTGCTTCGATAAGTGCACGTGCACGGCTCGGTCTTGGCTTGCCGCGCGTGCCTTATCTTTGTTGACGCTGCGTTCTCGGAATTGCCATTGGCGTATGCACGCTGAATTTTACATGTTTCATTGGCGTACGTACTAGAATATTCTAACATTATTGTTACATTAATTATTCTTAATTTTTACGTGTGCGTTGGGTGTTAGTGTACTTATTAACTATGTGTTTGTGTTACAGAGTTCGTGTGCTTAATTTCTACGCTTATTATTTAACAATCAAGGTACGTACGATGCGCGTTTGTCGCGTTCTTTCTTACAATAGTTATACTACGATTATTTTATGAGCGTGGTTATTTACATGCATGATGGTGAGTTATGACTGTTCTTTCTATAGGCAATTCTCGCGGCATTCACTCTTGCATTCATTTTATATTAATTAAATTAGTTATTCGCATTGTTATATGATAATTTATTAGTTAATTACATTTATTATTTTTATTCTAGGTTTGATGGTTCTAAATCAAACGTCGGAGGTTACGACCGACGTCACACCTCCATCCCTAGGGGAGAAATTTCCTGGAGGGAAATTTCTAGAGCGGGGCTACTGGGGTGAATGGGGGTGGGCCGTACTTCTTCGGTGAGTAGGGTTTTGGGTTAGGATTTTTCCTCTTCCTTCTTCTTTAGGGAGGGCTGTGGTTTGGGGTTTTTCTTCTTTCTTCCTTCTTTTGGGAGGGCTGTGGTTTGGGGTTTTCTTCTTCTTTCTTGTTTTGGGAGGGCTGTGGTTTGGGGTTTTCTTCTTCTTTCTTGTTTTGGGAGGGCTGTGGTTTGGGGTTTTCTGTTCGCATATTCTTATTACTAGTTGTTCGTGTTACAATGTGTGTGTACTTATATCTAATCGCTCGCGTTTATGTGTTTATTATATTATTTTTTTTTTTTTTTTGAATGGTTTTTGATTATATATTTTTCCTAAGTATTATTTGGGTTAATATATTTCGATTATATGATTATATGTTGTATATATATTTTGATTAAATATATTTCTAAATATTATTTTGGAAGTAATGTATCTGGATTTACTTTCCGATAGATCGGGTGCATATAAACGTAATCCGCCTGGTCGCGTGGATTTGGGGTAGGTTTAGTTTGGGTCTGGGATTCAGGTTCTGGTTTCTTTTCTTCGGGCTCAGGGAGGGGAGTTGGATTTTCCTCAACACTCTCAACCTTGGTTTTGTCGCTAGTTTCTGTTCTGGTGTATCTGACGGCATAGGAATATGCTTCGTCTCTGCGTTTTAAGAATATAAAGAATCTTGTAAGTGATCCCCAAATTGCTGCGGCTAAGTGCATACTCCATCCATATATGGAATGAAGCGCCATACCATTCATGATGGTATTTATTATTATCTTTATCATTTTGAATATTATGTATATTCCGATTAATGCGGCGCTGACTGACCCGAATGTTGTTAACCCGGACCAGAGTTTTTGGGCTGTTGACTCCGCAATTTGTTGTAATGAATGTTCATCCAGTAGATTGAACATATTTATGCTGTCGCTCGCATACTGTCTTCCAGAAGCTCCTTGTGCTATGGAATTTATAACTGCTACTTTATCTACGGGAAACATTATATGTTCCTGGAGACTTTCGAGATCATCTTGTGAGTAAATTCCTCCTGTGGCGAGGTTCTTGGGGTCTACGTATTTCCATGCCGGTGTGGCTAAAGGTTGTAACAACGATGGCGCGACAGTTTCTACTAGTGATGGTGTTAATCGATACCATACACCGTGTAATTTGTATAGTGGGGGTATTAATTCGTTGCATGGCTTTTGTGTGCCTGTGCTAGATATTATATGATCTTTGGGTTTCAAAAACTTTGAAGTGTTTTTGTATGTTATTGGAAGCTCGTGAAAACAGTCCTCAGTTTTCCTTACTTGTACAGTCACGGGGACACATTTTATAATGTGAACTACTTCTCCGGCTGGTACTGCTATGAAACCAGGCTCTTTCATAATAGCCGTTGCTACCTCTTCGGGTGCAATATGCAACTGTGTTAAAGCGTTTTGCATTATTTGAATTTCTAGTTCACACTTCTGGCGGATAACATCCCTGTATAGTTTTGAAAGTTGATTCCGTAAATGTTTTTCTACGTATACGAACTTACTATTTACATAAGTGAATATATCCAGATTGTTTACTGATGTTCTGGTCTTCGTTTTGAATGTTCCGGCCCAACTGGTTTCCAGAATGAATAACTTTGGATGCTCTGTGCGAATAATGGTATACCCGCATATGTTGCTTTTTCCAGCTTCCGTTAATGCAAACATAGCATCTTGAGATGATACTGTATACAAGGTCATGGTTGGTTCCACCTTAGAGGAGATTTTCGTTGCAAAACCTTCGTAGAGGACGTCGTAATTGTTAAATTTACAGTAGTCGGTGGGAACGGTGTCCCAAAAGGTGTATCCATCCTGTGTGTCCAGGCAGGTTCCTTTGTCCAACGGGCACGTTTGGCCAGATTGTAATCGTATTAATCCGGTTGAAAATTTCACCGGAGCCGTATAATCTTTGATGGTTACTCTCACTACGGCTTGTACTACCACGCTTGTCCAGGTGTCAAAGGGGTCGCTATAAGTGGTTCCTGAGCATCGTCCATCATGTTTGATTTCTCCGGCTAAAGTCAGACTTCTCGATGTGGTAGAGTTTCCTTGTATTCCTGTTAACTGTGCAGTAGGTGTCACGTACAGCGTTCCTGTTGCATGCAGGCTCTGGCAGACCTCTCTGGTTGTAGACAGTAGGTATTGTTGTCGGCCGTTAGCAACTAAGGATACGTGTGAATGCATCCCACAGTAAAAGATTGTCCTGTCTATTTCTACGTGACATTGGAAAACGTGAGATTCTGTGAACTCAGCTAGTTGCAGCAGCTGTACTCGTTCCTGTTGTTCGATGGGCTTAATGTCGTTTTGTTCACAATTTGGTGTATCGATAATAGAATATGTGGAGACGTTAAGTGTGGGTCCTCCACAGTCGAATCCTACGAGAGCCGTTATTCCCGTAGTGAAGGCTAAGAGTATTGTCGTTGACAGTAATGACTTCATGTTGCTTGATTGATTTCCGTTCGTCGACTGACGTCTAGGGTTGATATGTCGAGGTATATATTGTCGGTCGGTGAGAGGGGGAGAGGGTTTTAGGGATTTGATTTCAGGATCAGATTTCACTCTGCGCGGGGGTCCGAACCCTACTTCGTCTAAAGGATCAGGTTTCCTTCTAGTAACATTGGTTTCCTTTAACTTATTTCTTGTGAGATGGAAGGAGTCGTGGTTCTCCTTTAATATTGTTTTATTACATGCCCTTTTGATTCGCGATTGAGCTGTTCTATTTTGCACAACGTAAGATTGTTTTGAATTTTCTATTACAGGATCGTCCTCGATTTCTTCCACCTCTAACGCAGGGAGGGAGAAGTTCGCCGCTTTGGATGATGCGTTTACGCACCGTAGGATCGCTATCCCGTTTCGATTTGTGACGACACAGTCGCCTAGGTATACATTTTCGCTTATTTCTGTGCGTTTTATATAGCCTACATCGGCTCCGTAGCATCTTATCGCAATGCATACACTCGTTCGGGCTTCAATGGCGTGTTCGATTTGGTTTATGAAAGGAATTTTTACATTGTCCTTCGCGATTTGTTCCGACTTAAAATCTATGACTGCCCCTTCTCGGAAGAAAGGAGCTCCTAGTAACCCGTCTATATTTTGGGGTATACCGTTTGGTACTAAGTGGAACTTTGTCGGGACATTGCAAACGTCGATCGCTAACGTACCGGAGGAGAGTTCATAGGCGTCTCCGAAACCATGAATAAGAATCTGTTCGTCTTTATTTATTTCCGCGCTAGATTTGACGCACGACGGTTTAACAAGGTTAATTTCCGATCCCGTGTCTATCAACAATTCGCACTCCCTATTTAATTGAGGGGCATTTAACTTTATCCTCGCGGTAGGTGTATTCGAACCGATATTAACTGACGAGACTTGGGCCTGTTCGTACCGTGTTAATTTTCCTTCGGCTGAATCACGTTTTTCCGTTATGAGAACTTCATTTTTGTCTTTTAACGCTTGATTATGCGCTTTAGGTTTCACGGGTGCGGCGCGACGTTTTCCTTGTTCGATTTCTTCCGCGTTCCTTTGTGAGTTTAATAGCGGTAGTGTAATATTCTTGTACACGATTTGTTGCTTTTCGACTGAGAGTTCTACTTTATTATTAAAGAATGGGGAGCCAAGTATCCCGTCTAAGTTTAGCGGAAAGTGGTTTGGAACTATATGAAATACTGTCGGAATACAGTTCGCTAAATCTACTTTAACTTGCCCGAGAGTCATGATGGCACCCTCGGATACTCCTTGTATTTCAATTTCCTTTTCCTTAACTATTTCGGTTCCGGGCTTTAGGCTATTCTCTCGTAATATATTTATTTCAAGGTCTGAATTTATTAGAAATTCGCGCTTCCCTACTAACTGGGGTGCAGAAGTTATTACGCGCAAGATCGGTGCGTTTAACGCAAGGTTAACGGTAGTGACTGGTTGTGGTTTTCGTCGACTATTGTTGTCGGTATTATTTTTCGAAATTTTTCGGGGGACGGTTGATCGTTGTTTTACCGCGTCGCTGTATGATAGTGAATTTACTGGTGCGACGAGCTGGTTTCTGGTTTGCTCGTTTCTATTACTATATTTGTCAATTTCCTTTCTTTCGCGGCCTCCCTTCCCGGTTTGGTCGGGAGGCTTGCCTCGTTTCCCTGACCGTTTTCTGCCACGTATTGACGTTTCCTACACTCATGAATGTCATGTCCTTCGCGCCTACAGTATTGGCAAAATTTATTCGTCTCGGTGGGAAATTTCTCGCGGGACTCACGGTAAGAATGATATTCATTCTTTAGGAGTGGTTCTCGGAACGGCTTGTTTGCATCGTAATATCTACGTTGTGGTTCCGTGTAATCGCTATCGCGTTTCGGTTCTCGGTACGCGTTTTTGCTGAGCGGTTCTTGGTATCGTATATCTAGATTACTGCGCCGGATGTCACGACGGGTATCGAATAAATTCTCTCGGCCGTCGCGCCAAGTGTCGCGACGGTTGTCAGTGAAATTTGCGCGTTTCGTTTCGCGGAATGTCCGGTCTCTGGTATCGTTCCAGGTATTTTGATGCACGGGTGGGTGATAATACTGATCTTGGAAATTCACGCGCTTGGTATATACGTTTTCTCGCGGGGTTCCTCTATCGCGTAATTTATCTTGTTCAAACAGTTTATAAGCCCTAATGGCGTCGTCATACAATACGTATAATGGGGAGGAAAAATGCACTCGTATTTCTAATCGTAGTTGTGGGATTAGACCTCTTATGAAACTTCTCGCAGTGAGGGTATTTACTTCCTCTATATCTACTTCCCATTCCGCGATATCGATAATGGCAGTTCTAAGATCCTTCACACGACTTATGAAATTTATTATATGTTCGTTAGGAAATTGCTGTATGCTCGCGAGTTCTCCACGGTATTGTTCGACTGTTTTATATGGACATAATACTTCGCATAATCGTTTTGATAAATCGGAAATTGAATTGCACACGTGATCTTCTATAGCGAGATATGCGCGTCCACGGAGTTTGTTCTGAATTAATTTGACCAGTGTTCCTTCCGCGCTAGGAGGTACGACTTCTTTCGCTCTTTTGCATTCTCGGATAAATTGGAATACGGAGTGGTTATATCCGTCAAATACGGGAATGAATTCTAAAGCTTGTCTGAGTGTAAATTCAGAAAGTTCGTTTACGTAAATTTTTTCTACGGGAGTCTTTTCCATAGTTTCTTCTGCGTAAGTTTTCTCTAAATTTTCTCCTACAGAAGTTTTCTCTAGGGTTTCTTCTACAGGAATTTCTTCACGAGGTTCACGGCGTTCTAAACGTATTAACTGCGGTTCATTTGCGGCCTCATGCCTGATTTGTTCTAATTCTTTGCGAATGTCTGACAATTCTAATTTATACATGCGAGTATAATCTTCGAAAGCCTTCTCTTGGGCTCTAATTTCGACTTCACGTGCATATAATTGTTTTTGAAGTTCGCATAACTCTTCCGCTGTCGGTGCGGGAACGTCTTTAGTTTGTGGGGAAGCCATTATTATTTCTTAATTTGAATTACACGCGATTCTGAAGGTGAATTCGCGCCTCGGAAATTATCCTGTCAATGCTCGAAAACGCTCGAGTGACCGTCGTCTGTCCTACCGACTGCGCCAATTTTATTTGTTACGTCCCGGTTCGGCGATTCGCGATTGCAAGGAAATACGCGTTATCCCGGCAACGTATTATCTCAGTGACGGTCTTTGACCCAAATGGTACTTGCGCCCAAATCTGATCTGGACTCGAACAAATCGAACACGTCAAAGACTTCTTCCGAAAGCGAAAACGTTCACTCCGATCGCGTTGTTCACTGTAACCGCGACATTCACACACGCGCGTTTATGAAATATTTAGATTTTGACTCACCATTTTAGAGCACTTGCCTTAATATTCTATTTCTCCATGCCCAATAGCCGTCATAGCGTGGATCCTCAATCCAGACGTCGGTGGGATCAGGGATGTATCGCACGGAGATGGGTGTCAGCTTCCACGGAATATCGGCTGGATTTTCCACCCTGATGTTGATTCTGGCCGCTCCGCTGAGTTTGGTGTCACTCAGAATTCGGCAGCGCACCTTCCTGGCAACGGCAGCAGCGAAGACAGCTTCAAGATGTGAATTCACCGCATCGGTGTCGAATGGGTTTAATGTGCACGTGTCACCCGCGTGGTTGGTGACAGTTTCTAACTGCGATTCTAAAGATTTCAAAATTCTCGCGGCGCGTGCTAGTTTAGCTAGCTGAGCCTTCCTTCCGGCGCGTCTAGTGCGTCTCATTTGCGGGAAGATAATTAAGTGACGGTACGCTAATATTTAGTTTATTTCGCGGATAAATTCTAATAAATCACTCAACTTTCACTAGAAGTCGGTTGTCGGAGCGGATCAAGTCCGATCTCTCGTGGCAACCTTCTAATAGTGGCAGGTGAGGACAACTTTCTAACACTTCGTCTTTGTTCACAGGATTCCCGTCGGAGCGGATCAAGTCCTGTCTCTCGGGGCGGTTCACGCTGGCTCAACGACGAATATTTTATTAAAACATGAACACAACTGAATTTAATTCACTACACGAGCACCGTTGGATTGTAGGATGATGAAAAGGATTTTAAACGAAAGAAAGGGTAGCACTGTTAACTAATGGAATATATTCTGAGTACTAATTACAACTTTGAATATTAATGTATAATACATAATGCCTCTAGATGAGAGGGCTTGTCTATTCGAAGGCTCGCGTACACGACTGAGTTCATCTCGACTGAACTCAACTGTTCTCTAGCTCGACTGTTCCCGTGAGGCTCCCGAACTGAAGTAGACTCTTTAGCTTGACCGTTCCCGTGAGGCTCCCGAACTGAAGTGAGTGGAGTCTGTGCTCGCTGTCGGAACGTAAGCGTCGGAGAAGGAGACGCGAAAAGTGGGGAGCCAATTAGCGAAGACTGGTCCCACCGTCGAGCAGACCGCCGCGTCAGCAGTACGTGCTTCGATAAGTGCACGTGCACAGCTCGGTCTTGGCTTGCCGCGCGTGCCTTATCTTTGTCGACGCAGCATCCGGTGGTCCGAGGCTACCTCGGCCCCTTATCTCTGCTGATGCTGCGTTCTCGGAATTGTACGTGCTTCGATAAGTGCACGTGCACGGCTCGGTCTTGGCTATGTCGCGCGTGCCTTATCTCTGCTGACGCTGCGTTCTCGGAATTGCCATTGGCGTATGCACGCTGAATTTTACATGTTTCATTGGCGTACGTACTAGAATATTCTAACATTATTGTTACATTAATTATTCTTAATTTTTACGTGTGCGTTGGGTGTTAGTGTACTTATTAACTATGTGTTTGTGTTACAGAGTTCGTGTGCTTAATTTCTACGCTTATTATTTAACAATCAAGGTACGTACGATGCGCGTTTGTCGCGTTCTTTCTTACAATAGTTATACTACGATTATTTTATGAGCGTGGTTATTTACATGTGTTATGGTGAGTTATGACCGTTCTTTCTATAGGCAATTCTCGCGGCATTCACTCTTGCATTCATTTTATATTAATTAAATTAGTTATTCGCATTGTTATATGATAATTTATTAGTTAATTACATTTATTATTTTTATTCTAGGTTTGATGGTTCTAAATCAAACGTCGGAGGTTACGACCGACGTCACACACGATTTCGACTAGTTTATCGCAGAATCAGCGATTCTCTACGAAAAACGCTTAATTTGCATGAAAACGAACGAAAATGATCGAAAACCACCGAATTGTAGCAGAAATCACGATTTCGACTAGAATATCGCAGAATCAGCGATTCTCTACGCGAAACACTTAATTTGCATGAAAACGAACGAAAATGATCGAAAACCACCGAATTGTAGCAGAAATCACGATTTCGACTAGAATATCGCAGAATCAGCGATTCTCTACGCGAAACGCTTAATTTGCATGAAAACGAACGAAAATGATCGAAAACCACCAAATTGGAGCAGAAACCACGATTTCGACTAGTTTATCGCAGAATCAGCGATTCTCTACGCGAAACGCTTAATTTGCATGAAAACGAACGAAAATGATCGAAAACCACCGAATTGTAGCAGAAATCACGATTTCGACTAGTTTATCGCAGAATCAGCGATTCTCTACGCGAAACGCTTAATTTGCATGAAAACGAACGAAAATGATCGAAAACCACCGAAATGTAGCAGAAATCACGATTTCGACTAGAATATCGCAGAATCAGCGATTCTCTACGCGAAACGCTTAATTTGCATGAAAACGAACGAAAATGATCGAAAACCACCGAATTGTAGCAGAAATCACGATTTCGACTAGAATATCGCAGAATCAGCGATTCTCTACGCGAAACGCTTAATTTTCATGAAAACGAACGAAAATGATCGAAAACCACCGAATTGTAGCAGAAACCACGATTTCGACTAGTTTATCGCAGAATCAGCGATTCTCTACGCGAAACGCTTAATTTTCATGAAAACGAACGAAAATGATCGAAAACCACCGAATTGTAGCAGAAATCACGATTTCGACTAGTTTATCGCAGAATCAGCGATTCTCTACGAAAAACGCTTAATTTGCATGAAAACGAACGAAAATGATCGAAAACCACCGAATTGTAGCAGAAATCACGATTTCGACTAGAATATCGCAGAATCAGCGATTCTCTACGCGAAACGCTTAATTTGCATGAAAACGAACGAAAATGTTCGAAAACCACCGAATTGTAGCAGAAATCACGATTTCGACTAGAATATCGCAGAATCAGCGATTCTCTACGCGAAACACTTAATTTGCATGAAAACGAACGAAAATGATCGAAAACCACCGAATTGTAGCAGAAATCACGATTTCGACTAGAATATCGCAGAATCAGCGATTCTCTACGCGAAACGCTTAATTTGCATGAAAACGAACGAAAATGATCGAAAACCACCGAATTGTAGCAGAAATCACGATTTCGACTAGAATATCGCAGAATCAGCGATTCTCTACGCGAAACGCTTAATTTGCATGAAAACGAACGAAAATGATCGAAAACCACCGAATTGTAGCAGAAATCACGATTTCGACTAGTTTATCGCAGAATCAGCGATTCTCTACGCGAAACGCTTAATTTGCATGAAAACGAACGAAAATGATCGAAAACCACCGAAATGTAGCAGAAATCACGATTTCGACTAGAATATCGCAGAATCAGCGATTCTCTACGCGAAACGCTTAATTTTCATGAAAACGAATGAAAATGATCGAAAACCACCGAATTGTAGCAGAAATCACGATTTCGACTAGAATATCGCAGAATCAGCGATTCTCTACGCGAAACGCTTAATTTGCATGAAAACGAACGAAAATGATCAAAAACCACCGAATTGTAGCAGAAATCACGATTTCGACTAGTTTATCGCAGAATCAGCGATTCTCTACGCGAAATGCTTAATTTGCATGAAAACGAAAGAAAATGATCGAAAACCACCGAATTGTAGCTGAAATCACGATTTCGACTAGAATATCGCAGAATCAGCGATTCTCTACGCGAAACGCTTAATTTTCATGAAAACGAACGAAAATGATCGAAAACCACCGAATTGTAGCAGAAATCACGATTTCGACTAGAATATCGCAGAATCAGCGATTCTCTACGCGAAACGCTTAATTTTCATGAAAACGAACGAAAACGATCGAAAACCACCGAATTGTAGCAGAAATCACGATTTCGACTAGAATATCGCAGAATCAGCGATTCTCTACGCGAAACGCTTAATTTTCATGAAAACGAACGAAATGATCGAAAACCACCGAATTGTAGCAGAAACCACGATTTCGACTAGT
Organism: Halictus rubicundus; assembly: GCF_050948215.1. Classification (NCBI taxonomy): domain Eukaryota; kingdom Metazoa; phylum Arthropoda; class Insecta; order Hymenoptera; family Halictidae; genus Halictus; species Halictus rubicundus. The sequence goes on along the minus strand of NW_027489205.1, from coordinate 54,101 downwards.
TTATCGCAGAATCAGCGATTCTCTACGCGAAACGCTTAATTTTCATGAAAACGAACGAAAATGATCGAAAACCACCGAATTGTAGCAGAAATCACGATTTCGACTAGTTTATCGCAGAATCAGCGATTCTCTACGAAAAACGCTTAATTTGCATGAAAACGAACGAAAATGATCGAAAACCACCGAATTGTAGCAGAAATCACGATTTCGACTAGAATATCGCAGAATCAGCGATTCTCTACGCGAAACGCTTAATTTGCATGAAAACGAACGAAAATGATCAAAAACCACCGAATTGTAGCAGAAATCACGATTTGGACTAGAATATCGCAGAATCAGCGATTCTCTACGCGAAACGCTTAATTTGCATGAAAACGAACGAAAATGATCGAAAACCACCAAATTGGAGCAGAAACCACGATTTCGACTAGTTTATCGCAGAATCAGCGATTCTCTACGCGAAACGCTTAATTTGCATGAAAACGAACGAAAATGATCGAAAACCACCGAATTGTAGCAGAAATCACGATTTCGACTAGAATATCGCAGAATCAGCGATTCTCTACGCGAAACGCTTAATTTGCATGAAAACGAACAAAAATGATCGAAAACCACCGAATTGTAGCAGAAATCACGATTTCGACTAGAATATCGCAGAATCAGCGATTCTCTACGCGAAACGCTTAATTTTCATGAAAACGAACGAAAATGATCGAAAACCACCGAATTGTAGCAGAAACCACGATTTCGACTAGTTTATCGCAGAATCAGCGATTCTCTACGCGAAACGCTTAATTTTCATGAAAACGAATGAAAATGATCGAAAACCACCAAATTGGAGCAGAAACCACGATTTCGACTAGTTTATCGCAGAATCAGCGATTCTCTACGCGAAACGCTTAATTTTCATGAAAACGAACGAAAATGATCGAAAACCACCGAATTGTAGCAGAAATCACGATTTCGACTAGTTTATCGCCGAATCAGCGATTCTCTACGAAAAACGCTTAATTTGCATGAAAACGAACGAAAATGATCGAAAACCACCGAAGTGTGGCAGAAATCACGATTTCGACTAGTTTATCGCAGAATCAGCGATTCTCTACGCGAAACGCTTAATTTGCATGAAAACGAACGAAAATGATCAAAAACCACCGAATTGTAGCAGAAATCACGATTTGGACTAGAATATCGCAGAATCAGCGATTCTCTACGCGAAACGCTTAATTTGCATGAAAACGAACGAAAATGATCGAAAACCACCGAATTGTAGCAGAAATCACGATTTCGACTAGAATATCGCAGAATCAGCGATTCTCTACGCGAAACGCTTAATTTGCATGAAAACGAACGAAAATGATCGAAAACCACCGAATTGTAGCAGAAATCACGATTTCGACTAGAATATCGCAGAATCAGCGATTCTCTACGCGAAACGCTTAATTTGCATGAAAACGAACAAAAATGATCGAAAACCACCGAATTGTAGCAGAAATCACGATTTCGACTAGTTTTGTGACGTTCGCCGTTCCACGTCTCCGTTTGAACTAGAAAATAAGAATATATTAATAATAATTCAATACATATTATATACTAGCATAAGTAATAAGAATACAGACCGTACCATATGCCATAACATACGTCTTCGATACCCAGCGTCCGACCTGGAAAATAAGATAATAATTAAATAACAATTAATAAATATGTTACTATCATATAACAATAGTCCTACCGACCATACAGTTGTAACGTTCACCGTTCCACGTCTATAGAACGTACATCTCTGATACCCAGCATCCGACCTGGAAGATAAAATAATAATTAAATAATAATTAATAAATGTTACATTATAACGATCGACTGTACCATACAAGTCCTACCGACTACACAGTCCTATCGGCTGCATTATATAGAGCACGCATGCGAATATCGTCAACATTTAGAATGTTACAAACAATTTATACACGTTCCGTAATAAACGTTAGAAGCGTTACGTACAGAAGTCCTACTGACTATACCATATAACATGCGACTCAGAATACCGTTAATAATCAGCGTAGAATATTATTAACAATTTATAACAGACGTTCTGTAACAATTATTAAAAGCGTAAAGGACACACACCTACAGTCCTACCGACCACACTATACAGCGTACACGTTCGAGTACCGTTAACATTCAGCGTAAAATGTTATAAACATTTGTAATAACTAAAAGGCGAAGTTCTAGATAGCAGTCCTACCGACCGTAATAATTATTAAACGCATAAGCACCAGGCACAGTCTTACCGACCATATTATACAGCGTACGCATTTCAATACCGTAGAATGTTGTAAACAATTATAATAAATGTTCAGTAATAATTGTCAAGGCGTAGCTAATAAGTACACAACCACTGTAACGCAAACACATAGAGCATAAGTACACTGACACGCAGCGAACATATTAATATTAAGAAGAATAATATTGTCAAGTAATTATTAAGAACAAATGATTAATACGTACGCCTATGGTCGCGTCGAATAAAAGCAATGTACGCCGTTGGTTATAATTCCGAGATTGCAGCGTCAGCGATAACGCACGTTCGCAGAAGCGATAAGCAAAGAACAAAGAGACTGCTGACACAGCAGTCAAGATTAAAAGTATATAAGCCACGGCAGTGCAGCAAACACCGGAGAGGGGCTTAATCCACAACCGGCTTGTGGCTTGTGTGCAGTTGACTTTCGGCATTCAATCAGTTCACTTCGTTCAGTCTCAGTCTACTACTCGAACAGTACGGTCGCGTCCGCAGAGCAATCTTCTATATCATGTATTCTGAATCCGCTTCAGATCTTCTATATCATACTGAATCCGCTTCAGTTCCTCTGTATCAATCCTACGAATATTCAAGTTAGTCATTAGCATTATTGTAATCATTCATATTATTTTAAATATATTACTCATTATATTATCCTGTTAAATTCAGTGTCTTATTATACGTACCTTCCATCACTGGTGAACAGTTGAATATAGTAACAGTGTCTTTGCAATTATTATTGACATCTGTGCAGAAGTGAGGACTGGATCCGCACCCACAGACCTTAGTATTTGCAAACGAACGGCGCAGGTAGTGTGCTTGTACTTCCTTCATGACACTTGTGTAGAAGTGAGGACTGGATCCGCACCGACAAGCGATTGATACGATTTACAAGTTACCAGAGGTTTAGTTAACGTGTCCTCGTACGCCTTCTTGACATCTGTGCAGAAGTGAGGACTGGATCCGCACCGACAGACGATAGAACTAGCCTACGAGCAGAAACCATATATAAGTGAAACAGTTAGAATTATTTTGCAAAGTATACCAGTATTCCTCCCGCCTTCCTCATCGCTCCTTACATGCGTCGAACACGCCGGGCCGGTAGAAAACACCAGCTAGCGAAACTAGTCTGGGCCGCGCGTCAAACATCTGCAACACGGCAGTCATTATTAGGCACGTTCGAGTGCACGTGCAGCACCGTAAACGTCACGCCGAGAATCGAGCCGCGTACGGAAGGAATCACCAACCACGCGGGTGATTTCCGCGAGTTAAACCCTGCCGATCGAGAGGAAGTCGACGCTTACCTTGAACGAGTGTTCGAGGCAGCCAACAGGTCCTTCCAATTCGGTGTCATCCCACAGAGGCCCGCCGATTCTCGCTGCAGAGTAATCCAGGATCGATTCCTGCCCGCCGCCGATCGTCTCCTGTTTCGCATCGAGAGACCAGACGACATCCCGTGGAGACTCGAGCCCGTCTCCTTCGTCCCCTCGTTGCCGAACGTCGACGACATTTGTATCGACGATCCTCGATACTTTCGTTACTGCCAGCTGCGGAGATTGCTGCTAAACTACTATTACTGAGGAAGCAGAGCGGTGAGCGTTAATTATAAGTCCGCAAAACCTGTCAAATCGCGTTCCCGCGTTACTGAGCCGTTAGCGAACCGTGTAAACCGCGAGTGCAAGTGATCGTTTCTCCGTGTCCAAGATCAGATTCGGGCGTACGTACCGTTTGGATCAAAGGCCGTCATATTAAAGTTACTTTCCGGATTAAGCGAGGACGGATCGTGCCGATATTTATTTTTTTCGTCGATCCACGCCCGGGACGCAACAAAATTGGCGCAGTCGGTAGGACACGACGGCCGCCGGATATTTCGATCGTATAGATTCACTCACGGTACGGCGGTAGCTACAACGGTTACCAAACTCATTCAATCGCGAATCGACATACGTGTAATTCCGTTCTCAATAAACGTAAAATTGATACGTGAAACTCCGTTCTCAATAAACGTAAAATTGACCTATGAAAAGTTCCGTTCTCAATAAACGTAAAATTGACGTAGTGAAACGTAGTAGACTGAGCATTTTAGCATCATTTCCTTCCATTAAGAAACGTTGTCAATCAAAGCGCAAAATGACGTCCGTAAACGAGCAAGCTCTGCCCCTGACCGAAGCCGAATTACGCGCATTTCAAAAGGAACTATTTACACGCGAAGCCGAAATAGTAGCTCGCCAGAAAGCTTTCGAAGAGCATACATATGATTACAAATACGAATTAGCCGCGATCCGCCGCGAACTCGAGGAAATTAAAACTGAAACCTTTCCGCAACCGCCGATAGATTCACGGCCCGCACGCGAAAACCCTCTCGCGGATACCCAATGTCAAGAACCCGTAGCGTTCACAGTCAAGCAAGCCCTAGATTTCGTCCCTACATTTGATGGATATAATTTGTCAGTATTCAGATTCGTACGCGAATGCAAACGCGCACGCGACGTCGTCCCATTACATGCCGAAAAGGTCCTAACAAAATTAATCTGTAATAAGCTTCGTGGCCGTGCATACTCCGCGATAGAAGACAAAAATTGTTGCACGATAGCCGATCTCTCCCGACGTCTGAGAGACGTATTATGTCCATTTAAAACGGTTGACCAATATCGAGGAGAACTCGCTAGCATCTCGCAGTACGCGAACGAACACATCATAGACTACATTAGCAGAGTGAAAGATCTCCGTACCGCGATCATCGACACCGGAGAATGGTCGATAAATTTAGAAGAAGTCAATACGCTTACGGCAAGCAGTTTCTTACGTGGTCTTATACCACAAATCAGAATCGAAATTAGGATATCGCGACAAGCCCCCTTAGATGAACTTTTCGACGAAGCCATCGAGGCATTTAAGATGTACGAACACGACAAATTACGCGCCAAAGAACCCCCCAGAGAAAGTAATCGCCGCGTACATTTCTCCGAACCGCGTTATCGAACGCCAGAACGACGCGACAATGCAAGTAACGAATACCGCGAATCGTCCCGACGTCATAACGACATTCCTTACCGGGAACCCACGCAACAAACATACGACGCACCGTTCCGCGAACCCAACCATCGTAAAAGATATGATGACGTCCCTCGAAAATATGACGCGCCGAGAAGAGATTACGACGAGCCCCGACGGCACATTCCGTCACGAAATTATTATCCGCCCCGCGAGCAGCGCGAACCATTTAATCAAACCGCATTCCGCTCATATCGCGAGCCCCGCGATAAATTCCCCGCCGAGCAGATTAAGCAATGCTCGTACTGCAAATTTAACGGACACGACATTCACGAGTGTCGCAAACGTCAATTCAATTTAAGATACGAGTCGGGAAACGGCACAAGCCTCCCGACCCACCAGACTCCGGTCCGGGAGGCCGCCCCTGTAAAGAAAGCAGTCAACGCGATAATAAAAAAATGCGAGGCCGGAACCAGCGCGTCGCGCCAATAGAAAAATCCGCACAGTTCGTATCAACAATAAACCTCGCGAACAATCCCCGCGTCCCATGCGTAGCCACCACGGCCCCACAGTTGTTACAAAAATCAGAGTTCTTAGTAGACCCAGAGTTGGAAATAAATTTAGTAAAGTTATCCAGCCTCCGCGGCTCCGTAGAAGTCACACAGAGTGACACCGTCGAAGTCCAAGGGATAACGGGTAAAATAACTAACACCCTTGGCACAGTAACGATACGCCTAGCCGACGCGTTAGAAACAATATTTCATGTATTGCCCGACAACCTTCCGTTGTACGTAGACGGAATCCTTGGCTCTCCGTTCTTCGCCGAAGGAGGAGAAATTTCACGCGAGAAAAGTCAGATTAAATGCCGCAACGTATGCATACCCTTTTCAAACTCGCGACAATACGAGAATTCCGCGACGACAGATTCCGCGACGACAAATTCCGCGACGATAAAGAAATCCGCGAAGAATAATGCCGCGACGAAACAGAAACCCGCGACGAAGAATCCCGCGCCGGTATATCAACCCGCGATGAAGAATCCCGCGCCGGTATATCAATCCGCGACGGAGAATTCCGCGACGATAAAGAGATCCGCGACGAAGAATCCCGCGCCGGTATATCAATCCGCGACGGAGAATTCCGCGACGATAAAGAAATCCGCGAAGAATAATGCCGCGACGAAACAGAAACCCGCGATGAAGAATCCCGCGCCGGTATATCAATCCGCGACGGAGAATCCCGCGACGATCGAAAACAAATTCGTTTCAGCTGTCAATATCAGCCCCGGTACCCCCACAGCCTGCGTTAAAATAGCAGCGCCGCAATTCCAACGCGAATGCGAACTACTGATTGACACCGGTTCAGAAATCAATTTAGTAAAGCCGTCCTGTCTCAAACCAGACGTAAAAATTAATAGAAGCAAACGTATAGCGATACATGGCTTCGGTGACGCCATGGAAGAATCCGCCGGAACCATTTTAGTTCAGATATGCAAAAATCCTACGACGTTTCACGTCGTCTCGAACGGCATTCCAGAAAACATAGACGGAATGCTCGGCGCTCCCTTCTTCCGCGAAGGAGCGACTATAGACTTTGCAAGAGAAAGAATTACGCGTAACAACGTCGAGATACCGTTTCACACGACGCGCGAATACCAGATCGAGGCCAGAACGATCGCTTGTATCGCGGTTAATTGCTACGGCTCAGACGTAGGTTATATTAAGCGTAAGGAAATAAGCAAGGACGTATACCTTGGCGATTGCATGGTAACGAATAGGAACGGGAAGGCAATCCTGCGGTGCGTAAACGCATCGACCGACGTGGCGAACTTCTCCCTCCCTCCGTTAGAGGTAGAAGAGATCGAGGAAAACCCTTTCGCGTCCTATTGCAAATCGAACTCCAGTGTCCGCCCTGAGTTCTCGATTATTCCAGGCAGTAGCCCTGAAGTCTCATTCAACCCAGGCAGTAGCCCTGAGGTCTTTTCTATGTCCAGCCAACGCGCTGATTTAAAATCCAGCTCTCGCTCCGGAACGTCTCTATTGTCTTATCCTTGCACTGAAAAGAAAGAAAGAATTAACAATTACTCTTATGCAATGCAAAGTCGAAGCTTAGCGTCACGCATGACTGAATTGATGGAAACTATCCATACGGATCATCTCTCGCCGGAAGAGATAGACCATGTAAAAATTTTGCTAGAAGAAAACCACGATCTCTTCCATCTCCAGGGAGATCGGTTAGGAAAAACCCACGCGGTAACCCATAAAATACCTACGACCGACGATATTCCGGTCCATACAAAGCAATATAGATATCCGCCAATTCACCGGGAAGAAATAGACCGCCAAATGCGCGAGTTATTAGAAAACGACATCGTAGTCCCGTCAAACTCTCCGTATAATTCGCCCCTCTGGATCGTCCCCAAGAAACCGGACGAGCACGGTAACAAAAAATGGCGAATGGTAATAGACTACCGAGCCTTGAACGAGAAGTCTATCGCCGACGCGTACCCGCTACCAAGTATTAACGAAATACTAGATCAGTTAGGTAGCGCGAAATATTTCAGTGTATTTGATTTAGCAAGCGGCTTCCATCAGATAGCCATGGAAAAGGCAGACGCCGCCAAAACCGCGTTTTCAACCCCCTACGGCCATTACCAATATAACAGAATGCCCTTCGGTCTGAAAAACGCCCCAGCCACGTTCCAACGTCTCATGGACACCATATTAAGCGGCCTTCAAGGCAACGAGCTATTCGTCTACCTAGACGATATAGTCATCTACGCGCGTACCCTCGATGAACACCGTTCCAAATTTAATAAACTGGCTCTCCGATTGCGAAACGCGAACTTGAAATTGCAACCGTCCAAATGCGGTTTCCTACATAAAGAGGTAGCATACCTAGGTCACCAAATAAGCGAAGACGGGGTTAGACCTTGTCCGAAAAAGATTTCAGCTGTACAAGGTTTTCCTCGCCCTAAAAACGTAAAGAACGTTCGCGAATTCTTGGGCCTAGCCGGCTACTACCGTAGATTCATCGATAAATTTGCCCAAATTTCCAAACCTCTTACCAAACTCCTCACCAAAGATACCAAATTCGTGTGGGGACCCGAGCAAGAAAAAGCATTCGACACGTTGCGAAATGCACTATGCGAGGAACCAGTATTGCAATACCCCGATTTCTCGAGACCTTTCAACGTCACCTGCGACGCATCAGGTTACGCTATCGGAGCAGTATTAAGTCAGGGAGAGATAGGGAAAGACAGGCCTATCGCCTATACTTCAAGGATCCTGCACGGAGCAGAGATCAACTATTCAACAATAGAAAAGGAGTGCCTAGCAATCATCTTTGCGGTCCAATATTTCCGCCCGTACATCTACGGTCGAAAATTCACTCTCGTTACGGACCATAGGCCCTTAGTATGGATGAACTCAGTCAAAGATCCCACGTCCAGATTGCTACGATGGAGATTAAAATTAGCTGAGTTCGAATATGAGATCATATACAAGCCGGGGAAGGCGAATTCCAACGCCGATGCCCTTTCACGAAACCCGGTCGCGCTTCCAATAGCAGCAAACTCGCCTGCAGACGAGGATAGACGACGGATGCCGCCTCCCCTCACGCCACCACTGCGATGGCGAACGAGGCTTAGCTCATCTACGTCTCCAGAACCAAGCAGTCCAATTCGCACTCGAAGAAGAAACTCGAGCCCCTCCTTATCACCGGATACAGCCAGCCTTCCAAAAATTCCCAGGACGAACGTGACCCCTCAGCTCCGAGATAATCCCGACCTGACACGATCACCAAGCTTCTCGTCCCCTCCGCTTCCGTTCCCACAGTCCCTATCGCCCGAAAACGCTGACTCCTCGCAACCAAATACCTCAAAGTCCTTCTCGCCATTGCCAATCCGAGAAGAGACCTTCTCCGAATCGGAAAGTGAAGACTCGGATGCTGACGAAGCTATCCTCGAAGATAACAACCCGCCGGCCGTTATCCGACACCGCACTATCACGCATATTCGCGATAGGCTTATAATGCGAAGCGATAACCTGGTCTGTTTTATCACCCAAGACGGTCGCCCGGTAGACCACGGCGCAGCAGATCTCTTCCGAGAAGGAAAAATCACTACAAGTAAAGAACTTGTACTCCACAGGGCGAAGGTGAATAAATTAGGGCAGTACAGACTTATACAGCTCCCCATCAAAGAAACCAGCCTTCACGAGATCACACAAGACGATGTGAACGAGTCCCTCAGATCCCTCTATAACGTAGTAGAGGAACTGGGCCTGACATCCTTGTCCATCTCGAAAACCTTCCTCGATTCAATTCCCTGGAAGTATACGCAGGAAGTACTCGTTGAACTCTTCGCACCAACGAACCTAAGAATATTCGCATGTGCCAATGAGATCCAAATACCTGCTGTAGACAGACGATTAGAAATCCTGCAAGAAAATCATGTCTCGGCATACGCCGGACATAAAGGAATTACCAAAACGTATAAACGTATCAGAGAAAAGTATTATTGGAAAACACTCAAGGCCGACGTAACCACATTCGTCAATAATTGTCAGAGTTGCCAGCTAAACAAATTAACGCGCGTAAAGACACGCTTGCCGATGACCCTCACGGATACCCCTGGTAGGGCATTCGACAAAATATCCATGGACATCGTAGGACCACTGCCCCCTACACCAGAAGGATACGAATACATCCTGACAATTCAGGACCTGCTCACAAAATATTCTCTCGCCGTCCCCATAAGAAGCACTGGCGCTATAGACACCGCAGAAGCGTTCATAGAAAATTTCATCTGCCGTTTCGGAGCCCCGAAGGCCCTGCTCACGGATCAAGGAGCGAACTTCACCAGTTCACTAATGAAGGCTGTAGCAAAGAAATTTAAAATAGCCCGCTTTCAAACAACTGCCTTCCATCCCCAGAGCAATGGATCCATCGAAAGATCGCACTTAGTTCTGGCGGAATACTTAAAGCAATACATATCCAGAAACAACTGGAATAAATGGCTGAATTTGGCAATGTTCAGTTATAATACTAGCGTTCATGAAGGAACAAACTTCACCCCCCACGAACTGGTCTTTGGTTCCCTAGCACGAGTACCCACCTCCGACGCTTCCTTCCTCTCCTGCGAGGACGAATCCTATAACAATTATATCACGGAACTCCAGTATAAACTCACTCAAATACAGTCCCGGGCACGCGATAGTCTAGAAGCAGCCAAACGGAAATCAAAAAGCTATTACGATAGGAAAACCAATCCCCAACGCTTCGCTATCGGTGACCAAGTGTACTTACTCAAAGAGCCCAGGAAGGGTAAATTCGATGCGCAATACACAGGCCCCTATGAAATCATAGATGTCCTGTCCGATACTAATGTTAAGATAGATTTACATAATAGACATAAGATAGTACACGCGAACAAGTTAAAAAAGGCTAGGGTTAACCTCGGAAATTTCCAGGCAGGCGTTAACTTCATCCCTGCCCCTTTAAAAGAATAATTATTAAAACTCCCCAAGACATCATGTGCCGCCCAGGACAGCGACTCCCCAAAACCGCTGGCGAAAAGAAGAGCGAGCACCTCTGGCGTTTTGCCCAGTACAAATGCTACCTGGGAAGGATATACACTATAAGAGATGGCACGGAAATCTGCTACCGCTGCATCAAAAGGGTACCACAACAAAGAATGGAGATAATTTACGTGCACTCGATACAGGTCACAATCAACAATAACACCTGTGGAAGATGCGGCAAAGAGATGCTACTGTCAATACCCTGCGTGGAATGCTGCCTATGCTCTATCGAGATAGCGAGGGTGAGGACCAGGGAAGTCTTCAGCAAGCCTCGAGAGATAGAAGAAGACGAGATCCACGGATGAAGAAAGTGCAAGTGAGCCCAAACCCCAAGCCCTCCCAAAAACCCAAGAAGAGGAAGCCCAAGCCCACCCGAACCCAACCCTAAAAAGACAATCAAGCGTAGCGCACCCCTTACCCCGAGCACGCGACGACGACGACAATGTTTCGATACACCCTGTTTTTCGCCGCCTTAACCCGGAAATTTCCCTCCGAGAAATTTCCTCCCTAAGGGGGGAGGTGTGACGTTCGCCGTTCCACGTCTCCGTTTGAACTAGAAAATAAGAAATATTAATAATAATTCAATACATATTATATACTAGCATAAGTAATAAGAATACAGACCGTACCATATGCCATAACATACGTCTTCGATACCCAGCGTCCGACCTGGAAAATAAGATAATAATTAAATAACAATTAATAAATATGTTACTATCATATAACAATAGTCCTACCGACCATACAGTTGTAACGTTCACCGTTCCACGTCTATAGAACGTACATCTCTGATACCCAGCATCCGACCTGGAAGATAAAATAATAATTAAATAATAATTAATAAATGTTACATTATAACGATCGACTGTACCATACAAGTCCTACCGACTACACAGTCCTATCGGCTGCATTATATAGAGCACGCATGCGAATATCGTCAACATTTAGAATGTTACAAACAATTTATACACGTTCCGTAATAAACGTTAGAAGCGTTACGTACAGAAGTCCTACTGACTATACCATATAACATGCGACTCAGAATACCGTTAATAATCAGCGTAGAATATTATTAACAATTTATAACAGACGTTCTGTAACAATTATTAAAAGCGTAAAGGACACACACCTACAGTCCTACCGACCACACTATACAGCGTACACGTTCGAGTACCGTTAACATTCAGCGTAAAATGTTATAAACATTTGTAATAACTAAAAGGCGAAGTTCTAGATAGCAGTCCTACCGACCGTAATAATCATTAAACGCATAAGCACCAGGCACAGTCTTACCGACCATATTATACAGCGTACGCATTTCAATACCGTAGAATGTTGTAAACAATTATAATAAATGTTCAGTAATAATTGTCAAGGCGTAGCTAATAAGTACACAACCACTGTAACGCAAACACATAGAGCATAAGTACACTGACACGCAGCGAACATATTAATATTAAGAAGAATAATATTGTCAAGTAATTATTAAGAACAAATGATTAATACGTACGCCTATGGTCGCGTCGAATAAAAGCAATGTACGCCGTTGGTTATAATTCCGAGATTGCAGCGTCAGCGATAACGCACGTTCGCAGAAGCGATAAGCAAAGAACAAAGAGACTGCTGACACAGCAGTCAAGATTAAAAGTATATAAGCCACGGCAGTGCAGCAAACACCGGAGAGGGGCTTAATCCACAACCGGCTTGTGGCTTGTGTGCAGTTGACTTTCGGCATTCAATCAGTTCACTTCGTTCAGTCTCAGTCTACTACTCGAACAGTACGGTCGCGTCCGCAGAGCAATCTTCTATATCATGTATTCTGAATCCGCTTCAGATCTTCTATATCATACTGAATCCGCTTCAGTTCCTCTGTATCAATCCTACGAATATTCAAGTTAGTCATTAGCATTATTGTAATCATTCATATTATTTTAAATATATTACTCATTATATTATCCTGTTAAATTCAGTGTCTTATTATACGTACCTTCCATCACTGGTGAACAGTTGAATATAGTAACAGTGTCTTTGCAATTATTATTGACATCTGTGCAGAAGTGAGGACTGGATCCGCACCCACAGACCTTAGTATTTGCAAACGAACGGCGCAGGTAGTGTGCTTGTACTTCCTTCATGACACTTGTGTAGAAGTGAGGACTGGATCCGCACCGACAAGCGATTGATACGATTTACAAGTTACCAGAGGTTTAGTTAACGTGTCCTCGTACGCCTTCTTGACATCTGTGCAGAAGTGAGGACTGGATCCGCACCGACAGACGATAGAACTAGCCTACGAGCAGAAACCATATATAAGTGAAACAGTTAGAATTATTTTGCAAAGTATACCAGTATTCCTCCCGCCTTCCTCATCGCTCCTTACATGCGTCGAACACGCCGGGCCGGTAGAAAACACCAGCTAGCGAAACTAGTCTGGGCCGCGCGTCACACATCTGCAACACGGCAGTCATTATTAGGCACGTTCGAGTGCACGTGCAGCACCGTAAACGTCACGCCGAGAATCGAGCCGCGTACGGAAGGAATCACCAACCACGCGGGTGATTTCCGCGAGTTAAACCCTGCCGATCGAGAGGAAGTCGACGCTTACCTTGAACGAGTGTTCGAGGCAGCCAACAGGTCCTTCCAATTCGGTGTCATCCCACAGAGGCCCGCCGATTCTCGCTGCAGAGTAATCCAGGATCGATTCCTGCCCGCCGCCGATCGTCTCCTGTTTCGCATCGAGAGACCAGACGACATCCCGTGGAGACTCGAGCCCGTCTCCTTCGTCCCCTCGTTGCCGAACGTCGACGACATTTGTATCGACGATCCTCGATACTTTCGTTACTGCCAGCTGCGGAGATTGCTGCTAAACTACTATTACTGAGGAAGCAGAGCGGTGAGCGTTAATTATAAGTCCGCAAAACCTGTCAAATCGCGTTCCCGCGTTACTGAGCCGTTAGCGAACCGTGTAAACCGCGAGTGCAAGTGATCGTTTCTCCGTGTCCAAGATCAGATTCGGGCGTACGTACCGTTTGGATCAAAGGCCGTCATATTAAAGTTACTTTCCGGATTAAGCGAGGACGGATCGTGCCGATATTTATTTTTTTCGTCGATCCACGCCCGGGACGCAACATCTCTACGCGAAACGCTTAATTTGCATGAAAACGAACGAAAATGTTCGAAAACCACCGAATTGTAGCAGAAATCACGATTTCGACTAGAATATCGCAGAATCAGCGATTCTCTACGCGAAACACTTAATTTGCATGAAAACGAACGAAAATGATCGAAAACCACCGAATTGTAGCAGAAATCACGATTTCGACTAGAATATCGCAGAATCAGCGATTCTCTACGCGAAACGCTTAATTTGCATGAAAACGAACGAAAATGATCGAAAACCACCAAATTGGAGCAGAAACCACGATTTCGACTAGTTTATCGCAGAATCAGCGATTCTCTACGCGAAACGCTTAATTTGCATGAAAACGAACGAAAATGATCGAAAACCACCGAATTGTAGCAGAAATCACGATTTCGACTAGTTTATCGCAGAATCAGCGATTCTCTACGCGAAACGCTTAATTTGCATGAAAACGAACAAAAATGATCGAAAACCACCGAAATGTAGCAGAAATCACGATTTCGACTAGAATATCGCAGAATCAGCGATTCTCTACGCGAAACGCTTAATTTGCATGAAAACGAACGAAAATGATCGAAAACCACCGAATTGTAGCAGAAATCACGATTTCGACTAGTTTATCGCAGAATCAGCGATTCTCTACGCGAAACGCTTAATTTTCATGAAAACGAATGAAAATGATCGAAAACCACCAAATTGGAGCAGAAACCACGATTTCGACTAGTTTATCGCAGAATCAGCGATTCTCTACGCGAAACGCTTAATTTTCATGAAAACGAACGAAAATGATCGAAAACCACCGAATTGTAGCAGAAATCACGATTTCGACTAGTTTATCGCCGAATCAGCGATTCTCTACGAAAAACGCTTAATTTGCATGAAAACGAACGAAAATGATCGAAAACCACCGAAGTGTGGCAGAAATCACGATTTCGACTAGTTTATCGCAGAATCAGCGATTCTCTACGCGAAACGCTTAATTTGCATGAAAACGAACGAAAATGATCAAAAACCACCGAATTGTAGCAGAAATCACGATTTGGACTAGAATATCGCAGAATCAGCGATTCTCTACGCGAAACGCTTAATTTGCATGAAAACGAACGAAAATGATCGAAAACCACCGAATTGTAGCAGAAATCACGATTTCGACTAGAATATCGCAGAATCAGCGATTCTCTACGCGAAACGCTTAATTTGCATGAAAACGAACGAAAATGATCGAAAACCACCGAATTGTAGCAGAAATCACGATTTCGACTAGAATATCGCAGAATCAGCGATTCTCTACGCGAAACGCTTAATTTGCATGAAAACGAACAAAAATGATCGAAAACCACCGAATTGTAGCAGAAATCACGATTTCGACTAGTTTATCGCAGAATCAGCGATTCTCTACGAAAAACGCTTAATTTGCATGAAAACGAACGAAAATGATCGAAAACCACCGAATTGTAGCAGAAATCACGATTTCGACTAGAATATCGCAGAATCAGCGATTCTCTACGCGAAACACTTAATTTGCATGAAAACGAACGAAAATGATCGAAAACCACCGAATTGTAGCAGAAATCACGATTTCGACTAGAATATCGCAGAATCAGCGATTCTCTACGCGAAACGCTTAATTTGCATGAAAACGAACGAAAATGATCGAAAACCACCAAATTGGAGCAGAAACCACGATTTCGACTAGTTTATCGCAGAATCAGCGATTCTCTACGCGAAACGCTTAATTTGCATGAAAACGAACGAAAATGATCGAAAACCACCGAATTGTAGCAGAAATCACGATTTCGACTAGTTTATCGCAGAATCAGCGATTCTCTACGCGAAACGCTTAATTTGCATGAAAACGAACGAAAATGATCGAAAACCACCGAAATGTAGCAGAAATCACGATTTCGACTAGAATATCGCAGAATCAGCGATTCTCTACGCGAAACGCTTAATTTGCATGAAAACGAACGAAAATGATCGAAAACCACCGAATTGTAGCAGAAATCACGATTTCGACTAGAATATCGCAGAATCAGCGATTCTCTACGCGAAACGCTTAATTTTCATGAAAACGAACGAAAATGATCGAAAACCACCGAATTGTAGCAGAAACCACGATTTCGACTAGTTTATCGCAGAATCAGCGATTCTCTACGCGAAACGCTTAATTTTCATGAAAACGAACGAAAATGATCGAAAACCACCGAATTGTAGCAGAAATCACGATTTCGACTAGTTTATCGCAGAATCAGCGATTCTCTACGAAAAACGCTTAATTTGCATGAAAACGAACGAAAATGATCGAAAACCACCGAATTGTAGCAGAAATCACGATTTCGACTAGAATATCGCAGAATCAGCGATTCTCTACGCGAAACGCTTAATTTGCATGAAAACGAACGAAAATGTTCGAAAACCACCGAATTGTAGCAGAAAT
The DNA here is from genome assembly GCF_050948215.1 of Halictus rubicundus. Lineage (NCBI taxonomy): Eukaryota > Metazoa > Arthropoda > Insecta > Hymenoptera > Halictidae > Halictus > Halictus rubicundus. Next base: position 37,650 of record NW_027489205.1, on the reverse strand, counting down.
CACGATTTCGACTAGAATATCGCAGAATCAGCGATTCTCTACGCGAAACACTTAATTTGCATGAAAACGAACGAAAATGATCGAAAACCACCGAATTGTAGCAGAAATCACGATTTCGACTAGAATATCGCAGAATCAGCGATTCTCTACGCGAAACGCTTAATTTGCATGAAAACGAACGAAAATGATCGAAAACCACCGAATTGTAGCAGAAATCACGATTTCGACTAGAATATCGCAGAATCAGCGATTCTCTACGCGAAACGCTTAATTTGCATGAAAACGAACGAAAATGATCGAAAACCACCGAAATGTAGCAGAAATCACGATTTCGACTAGAATATCGCAGAATCAGCGATTCTCTACGCGAAACGCTTAATTTTCATGAAAACGAATGAAAATGATCGAAAACCACCGAATTGTAGCTGAAATCACGATTTCGACTAGAATATCGCAGAATCAGCGATTCTCTACGCGAAACGCTTAATTTTCATGAAAACGAACGAAAATGATCGAAAACCACCGAATTGTAGCAGAAATCACGATTTCGACTAGAATATCGCAGAATCAGCGATTCTCTACGCGAAACGCTTAATTTTCATGAAAACGAACGAAAACGATCGAAAACCACCGAATTGTAGCAGAAATCACGATTTCGACTAGAATATCGCAGAATCAGCGATTCTCTACGCGAAACGCTTAATTTTCATGAAAACGAACGAAAATGATCGAAAACCACCGAATTGTAGCAGAAATCACGATTTCGACTAGTTTATCGCAGAATCAGCGATTCTCTACGAAAAACGCTTAATTTGCATGCAAACGAACGAAAATGATCGAAAACCACCGAATTGTAGCAGAAATCACGATTTCGACTAGAATATCGCAGAATCAGCGATTCTCTACGCGAAACGCTTAATTTGCATGAAAACGAACGAAAATGTTCGAAAACCACCGAATTGTAGCAGAAATCACGATTTCGACTAGAATATCGCAGAATCAGCGATTCTCTACGCGAAACACTTAATTTGCATGAAAACGAACGAAAATGATCGAAAACCACCGAATTGTAGCAGAAATCACGATTTCGACTAGAATATCGCAGAATCAGCGATTCTCTACGCGAAACGCTTAATTTGCATGAAAACGAACGAAAATGATCGAAAACCACCAAATTGGAGCAGAAACCACGATTTCGACTAGTTTATCGCAGAATCAGCGATTCTCTACGCGAAACGCTTAATTTGCATGAAAACGAACGAAAATGATCGAAAACCACCGAATTGTAGCAGAAATCACGATTTCGACTAGTTTATCGCAGAATCAGCGATTCTCTACGCGAAACGCTTAATTTGCATGAAAACGAACGAAAATGATCGAAAACCACCGAAATGTAGCAGAAATCACGATTTCGACTAGAATATCGCAGAATCAGCGATTCTCTACGCGAAACGCTTAATTTGCATGAAAACGAACGAAAATGATCGAAAACCACCGAATTGTAGCAGAAATCACGATTTCGACTAGAATATCGCAGAATCAGCGATTCTCTACGCGAAACGCTTAATTTTCATGAAAACGAATGAAAATGATCGAAAACCACCGAATTGTAGCAGAAATCACGATTTCGACTAGAATATCGCAGAATCAGCGATTCTCTACGCGAAACGCTTAATTTGCATGAAAACGAACGAAAATGATCAAAAACCACCGAATTGTAGCAGAAATCACGATTTGGACTAGAATATCGCAGAATCAGCGATTCTCTACGCGAAACGCTTAATTTGCATGAAAACGAACGAAAATGATCGAAAACCACCAAATTGGAGCAGAAACCACGATTTCGACTAGTTTATCGCAGAATCAGCGATTCTCTACGCGAAACGCTTAATTTGCATGAAAACGAACGAAAATGATCGAAAACCACCGAATTGTAGCAGAAATCACGATTTCGACTAGAATATCGCAGAATCAGCGATTCTCTACGCGAAACGCTTAATTTGCATGAAAACGAACAAAAATGATCGAAAACCACCGAATTGTAGCAGAAATCACGATTTCGACTAGAATATCGCAGAATCAGCGATTCTCTACGCGAAACGCTTAATTTTCATGAAAACGAACGAAAATGATCGAAAACCACCGAATTGTAGCAGAAACCACGATTTCGACTAGTTTATCGCAGAATCAGCGATTCTCTACGCGAAACGCTTAATTTGCATGAAAACGAACGAAAATGATCGAAAACCACCGAATTGTAGCAGAAATCACGATTTCGACTAGAATATCGCAGAATCAGCGATTCTCTACGCGAAACGCTTAATTTGCATGAAAACGAACAAAAATGATCGAAAACCACCGAATTGTAGCAGAAATCACGATTTCGACTAGAATATCGCAGAATCAGCGATTCTCTACGCGAAACGCTTAATTTTCATGAAAACGAACGAAAATGATCGAAAACCACCGAATTGTAGCAGAAACCACGATTTCGACTAGTTTATCGCAGAATCAGCGATTCTCTACGCGAAACGCTTAATTTTCATGAAAACGAATGAAAATGATCGAAAACCACCGAATTGTAGCAGAAACCACGATTTCGACTAGAATATCGCAGAATCAGCGATTCTCTACGCGAAACGCTTAATTTGCATGAAAACGAACGAAAATGATCGAAAACCACCGAATTGTAGCAGAAATCACGATTTCGACTAGTTTATCGCAGAATCAGCGATTCTCTACGCGAAACGCTTAATTTTCATGAAAACGATCGAAAACCACCGAATTGTAGCAGAAACCACGATTTCGACTAGTTTATCGCAGAATCAGCGATTCTCTACGCGAAACGCTTAATTTGCATGAAAACGAACGAAAATGATCGAAAACCACCGAATTGTAGCAGAAATCACGATTTCGACTAGTTTATCGCAGAATCAGCGATTCTCTACGCGAAACGCTTAATTTGCATGAAAACGAACGAAAATGATCGAAAATGTTACGTCCCGCGGGTCCTTTTCGCGTTTTTAAAAACTGACGCGAACTCTACCGTGGATCAAGACGTTATTTCCTAACCTTTTTGGCCCAACCGGCGCGTACGTCCGCGTTCTGGCTCGGGACTTCGCGATGTTTTATTTACTTGGGCACTTACCTTCGCTGCCTCGTTGCCTTGTTATTGTTGACGCTGGCTCTCGCGTATAGTTGCCTCCTCGGGTCGTGGACGGGAATGCGAGCGATGTCGTGTACGATCGGCGGAAGGATCAGCGGAATAAGTTTATACGGCTGCTCTGCTACAGGCACTGCCATCCAGGTGTGGTCCACTGCTTCCTTTCGTTGTGGCTGCTGAGGCTTCGGTGGTGACCCGGACACGATTGTCACTTTCGCGGAGAACGCGGTTTCGCGGATGACGCGAGGAATCGAACACACGCCGAGATACGGACTAAATCTGTACGAGGTCACGTCCGTTTGATATTCGTGCGCCAAACGCTTCAACTGGTATTTTCGTCCGGCACGACGCGGCATGAAGGCTATTGTAGATCAATCACGAGATAACGATTCAATTTACTATCATTCGAGAAATCTCCCGTCGACGTGCCGAGACTGCCTGGTGGGCTCAGACACACGCCAAGGAAAGATTCGGATCTATCTCGCGGAAACCCCGTGCTTGCGCCGAGACTGCCTGGTGGGCTCAGACACGCAAGTAGGGAGTTTATAATGATATTAACAATTTCGTCGCGAGACACTTCACTGCACGTAGCACCGGAACGACAATAAACAACACTGAGTTTAATGGTGACGATGATTTAATATTTCAAAGACAATTACAAAATACAAATAAACTAAGAATACGCGTACGACTGAATATATATATAATATGATATAGAATAAGATGTAAGTAATACTAAGAAATCGCTCGATATAGAAAGGTTCGGAATAGTCGAGTGTTAGCGCGACTGAGGCGAGAACGAGAGTGAATCTCTCCGGTGCTGCACGGACCTCCTTCGCTCAGCGCTCGAGTGGTGGGGCGGACGGCGCTGCCAGCGCGATGGTGGGGCGCGTGGCGTGATGGTGGGGCGCCTGACGTTGCCTGGCGCGGCAGTGGGGCTCGCTAGCACGCGATGACGTACTGCCGGGCGCTTCCACGCGTCGTGAGGCGAAATAACGGACTTAGAATTATTTACAGAGTATATACATATATAATGACATTATAATATTAAAATGAATAGAAAAAATGTAGTGATATAAAATATAGATTATAAAATAAATAATGGTATGAATTATGGATTTATTATGTATGTATATATATATATATATATATATATATATATATATATATATGTATGTATTGAATCTTATTACTAACTTAGTCTATGCTTAACCTAATGATGACGGATGACGTCATCGTCAACACGTCGGTGCCCGACGTGACACCTCCCCCCTTGGAAAAATAATTTTTCTGCGGAAGAATTATTTCTCGTCCTCGTCATTACTAAGGTTTAGTTTCCTTCGTGCGGGTTTTGCGGGGTTTCTTAGCCTAGGGAGGTTTGACATTGTAATGTTTCTGTTTGCTAGGGGGCTTTGAACAATTGCGTGGGGAAGTTCGTCACATGTTACGTCTATTGACACTTCACTCGCACTGGGGATGCACTCTTGTCTTTGGGGAGGGGGCTCTTCGTGCACTGTCTCATTGTCCTTTGCCTTCAGGTAGAGGCAAAAATGTGTCAATGTACTCCATGAAGCGGCGATGAGTTGAACACTCCATCCATATTCTGCATGCAGGACAATCCCGTTGAGTACAACGTTGATGCCCAACTTGATGATTCGGACGGCAATGCAGATCCCAATCAGCACCGCAGTCACGGAACCGAATTCGACAAATCGTCCTGTGGACTCTGCGATTTTCTCCGAAGTTGCCTGGTCCGTGAGGCCGTATAGTGATGCTGACCCCTCGTTGTAGCTTCTCCCAGATGCACCTCCAGTAGCCACGTTCTTGGGGTCCACGCATCTCCAGTAGGACTCAGTCAGTGGCCGGATCGGTGCAAACGGTACTCTTCCCACCGATTTCGGCAGCATTTTGTACCACGTTCCATGCAGTTTGTAGGTGGCCGGAATCAGTTCATTACATTCCTGCTTCGTACCGATGGTCTTCAGAATGTGGTACCTCGGTGTCAGGAAATAAGATGAATCTCGGTACATCACCGGCAGCTCCTCATAGCAATCCTCTGTTTTTCCGAAGGTACAGTCAACCGGGATGCACTTGACGAGGTGGATCACCTCTGCCGCTTGGACTGCCATATATCCATGTTCTACGGCGAGGGTAGTTGCTACTTCTGCAGGTTCATTATGGATCATGGCTATTGTGATGCTTCTTGTGGTGGTCTGGTTCTGAGAAAGGCCGGTGGTCTGTGTAAGCGGGAGTACGTACAGTATTCCAGCAACTTGCATCTGTCTGCATGCTTCTTTAGGCGTATTCATTACATGCTGCTGCCGGCCGTTCTGCACTACAGAGATGCGTGTATGCATTCCGCAGTGGTAAATGGTACGGTCTACTTTGATCCGGTATTGGATCGTGGGAGTCTCATCGAATTCCGTGAACTGCAGAGGTTGGGTTTTGGCCTCCTCATTGATGGGTACTGCTTCAGAAGAGTCGTATCTGGGATTGTCGATTGTAGAAAGTGTTGTAATATTAAGGGTGGATCCTCCGCAGTCATATCCAATTATTGCTGAGGCAATATGGAAGATGCTGACGGTAGTTAGGATGGCTGTGGTTGTCTTCAGTGTTGGGGTGTCGTCTGTTGACTGGCCTTGTTGAAGTTCGCTCGCGGATATATACCTGGGATCGTTGGTTTTCGAACTGGAGGGGCATATCCCCACCATATTTACTCTTTGAGCCCGGAAGGGTGGCGCGTGTTTTAACTTATTGGTATGTACAATGCGAGTGCGGTTTTTAAAGCTGATTTTGACATTATTATTCGCTAATATCTCTGTTACAACGTACGGTCCGGTGTATTCGTCGTCAAACTTATTTTTCCTCGGCTCCTTTAAGAGGAAAACCTTGTCTCCGACGGCAAAAGTCTCCGTTCGTAATTTGCGGTCGTAGTATTTTTTTGATTTCTCTTTAGCAGAATTTAGATTCTCACGGGCTTTTACAGTCGTTTCGATTAATTTATTTTGTAGGTCGGTAAGGTAAGTATTGTACGATTCGTCGGCAGAATCGCATTTTTCCGTATCTGCAGTAGGCGTTCGTGCCAAGGAACCGAAAACGAGCTCGTGTGGGGTAAAGAGCGTGCCCTCATGAACGCTTGTGTTGTAGCTAAAGGTTGCGTACGGTAGCCACTCGTCCCAATTTCCTTTATTTATAAATTGCTTCAAGTATTCTGTCAGGACGTGGTGTGACCTCTCTATGGACCCGTTGCTCTGTGGCCTGAACGCAGTAGTCTTGAACTGGCTTATTTTGAATTTTCGGGCTACAGTTTTCATAAGTGTACTAAGGAAATTGGTGCCCTGGTCAGTAAGTATGGCCCTGGGTGCACCGAAACGGCAAATAAAATTCAAGATAAACGCGTCTGCGATATCTGTCGCTGTAGTGGCTTTTAAGGGGATGGCGAGTGAATATTTTGTTAGTAGATCTTGAATTGTGAGAATATTATTGAATCCATTGGGTGAGGTGGGAAGGGGACCGACGATATCCATAGAGATTTTATCGAAAGCCTTGCCGGGTGTGTCGGTGAGGACCATTGGTTGTCGGGTTTTTACTCGTACTAACTTCTTTTTTTGGCAAGGTATACATGAGTTTACATAATTCTGGACGTCTTTCTTCAAGGTTGGCCAATAATATTTTTCGCGAATTCGCCGATAGGTCTTTGTAATTCCTTTGTGCCCGGCGAAGGCTGACACGTGATTTTCTGCAAGGATATCGTCTCGTTTGTCCGGCTTAGGGATGGTTACTTCGTGTGAGCAACCGAATATTTGTGTGTTTGTAGTGGAAAAGTATTCGAGAAGTAGGTTTTGGAGGGAAGGCCAGGATACATCTTCTACGGAGGATTTCGAGATACTGAAGGATAGTAGTTGGAGTTCTGTCACGACGTCGAGCAATGATCTAAGGCACTCGACAACGTCTTCATATGATGCAGAATGGAGAATTGATTGCTTGACCGGGAGTAGTATTAGTTTCTTGGAATTATAATTAAGGACTTTGGCACGATGGAGCATGGCGTCTTTGAATAGGGGAATTTTGTTGTTTAGTACCAGATCGATGGTACCTGTGTCGAGGGGGTGTCCATCTAATGAAATAAATCCGACCAGATTGTCATTTCTCATGATTAGCCTGTCTCTCGTATGGATGAGTGTCCGTCTCGTCGTTTCCGTCATGGGGATCGTTGCGGGCTCGAAAATGTCATCGTCGCTGCTGTCGTCGTCTGTTTCGACGGCCATGTTGTCGGATGAGGATGGGAAGAGATTGGGTGAGGAGGAAGTAGAGGCGTGATCAAGCGGTCGAGGGGAAGGGGGAGGAAGGACCAATGGAGACGGTGTTGGTGAGCGTGATGGCGGCTGTGTTGCCTGGATTGGTTGGGAATCGTCTGGGCGGGGAGGAGAAAACGGAATTTGGTCGCTGATTTGAGGAGTGTTGTTGTTGGCGGATAGGAATGGAGGAGTGGAAGGGGATGTAGCAGATTGGCGGACAGGGTTGAAGATGGCGGAATCGGAGGAGTCGGAGGCGATGGAAAATGGAAGGACAGGAACCGGGTTACGTGATAATGCGTCTGCGTTTAAATTGGTTTTCCCGGTTTTGTAGGTGACCCTGTATTCATATTCCGCGAGCTTCAGGCGCCATCGCAAAAGTCGCGAGGTCGGGTCCTTGACAGAATTAACCCAGACCAACGGTTGGTGATCCGTAATCAGATTAAATTTGTGTCCGTATATGTAGGGACGGAAGTATTGGACGCAATATATTATGGCGAGGCACTCTTTTTCAATAGTGGAGTAATTGAGCTCAGCTCCGTGTAAGAGGCGTGACGCGTATGCAATTGGTTTGTCTTTTCCCGGTTCTCCTTGACTCAATACGCCGCCGATGGCGAACCCGGAAGCGTCAGTCGTTACATTAAACTCCCGCGAAAAGTCGGGGTACTGTAAAAGCGGTGAAGTTGTTAAAATTTCACGGAGCGTAACGAAAGCAAGCTCTTGGTCGGTTCCCCACTCGAACTTCCTTTCCTTTTTTAGCAAATTAGTTAAAGGTTTGGAAATTTGTGAGAATTTATTGATAAAACGACGGTAGTAACCTGCGAGACCCAGGAACTCACGGACCGTTTTCACATTTTTCGGGCGCGGAAATTCCTGCACGGCCACGATTTTCTTCGGACACGGTTTGACGCCGTCCTCGCCGATGACGTGGCCAAGATATGCCACCTCCCGATGCAAGAAGCCGCACTTCGACGGTTGTAATTTCAAGTTTGCCTTTCGCAGTCTTCCAGCTAATTTTTCGAATTTCGATCTGTGCTCGGCAAGGCTTCGAGCGTAAATTACTATATCGTCCAGGTATACGAATAGTTCCGTACCCTGGAGGCCTGAAAGAATATTGTCCATCAACCGCTGGAAGGTTGCGGGGGCGTTACGGAGGCCGAAAGGCATACGCCTGTATTCATAGTGGCCGTAAGGAGTTGAAAATGCAGTCTTGGCCGCGTCCTCGGGTTCCATGCCGATCTGGTGGAAACCGGATGCCAGGTCGAAAACGCTAAAATATTTAGCACTGCCGAGTTGGTCGAGGATTTCCAATATGCTCGGCAGTGGATAGGCGTCGGGAACAGTTTTTTCGTTTAACGCACGAAAATCAATCACCATACGCCATCTTTTGTTACCGTGCTCATCCGGTTTTTTAGGTACGATCCATAGGGGACTGTTGTAAGGAGATTCTGACGGGACTACTATGTTACTAGCTAATAATTCCTTCATTTGACTGTTAATTTCTTCCCTATGGATCGGTGGGTAACGATATTGCTTAACATGGATCGGTATAGGATCCGTGGTAACTATTTTATGGCGTACGGTGGCTGTCTGTCCCAGGTAATCGCTGGGGAGATGGAAAAGGTCATGGTGCGCTAGGATTATTTCGCGCACATGATGTCTCTCTTCCTCGCATAGATGACTCGTACTAATTATGTCGTTAATCTCTTCTATGCGGGAATCGTGAGAGCTGAGGTTGAATTTAAGATCTGAATTTGAATTAACATTGTTGCTGGAGTTAGAATTGGAATAAGAATTTGAATTTGAATTAGAGTTTGAGATTGAAAAAATTGAAGCTACGTCGACTTCCGCGGCATCCATGATCTTTTCGACCTCCTCCAGCTCCATGACCGGCATGGGGAGGTCGGCGTCAGATTCGGTCGTGTTGACCACTTTTAGGATTGTTTTACCGTCGGAGATTCGTGCGACGCAGTGAGGAATTAGTATACCCGGTGCCAATTCCCTTCGTGGAATGTAACCGTACTCTGGCCCGGTGGCTGTTATCGCTATGTATGCGGACGTGCGTGCTCTTACTGTAACGCGATTTGGTAATACGAAAGGGAGACGACTCCCGCACCAGGTCATTGAGTTATCTGGGTAGGAGATCACTGCTCCTTCGCGTAGGAATACGGAACCGGTTAATCCGTCCGTTGGAATTGGAAAGGCGTCAGGAACGACTTGAAATTCTATAATTTTATCGAGGCAGGTCAGGTTCACCGTGCCGAGGGAAGTAGTCGTTCCTTCACCGATTCCCTCGATCGTAACACGCTTTGCACGATCGACTAAAACGTTCGATTTTAAATGTGATAATTTTATTATGTTAGTGCAGGCCCCCGTGTCGACGAGGAGGTCTGCTTCCGATTTCAATTCGGGAATTATGAGTTTGATTATTAATACGTCGTCGCCTGGTCGGATAGTGATCCTTGTGACTCGTCGGGTTGAGTCTGCTCTGATTGAGCCGAAATCGCTCGAATTGGACGGTTCGATGGGCTTGCCTCCCGTCTCGAATTTGGTGTGGACGGGAGGGACTGTCCGTTTCCCGATTGTTCCTTGAGGCGGTTATTGTACTCGCGCTTTCGGCATTCATGAATATCATGGCCCGGCGTCTTACAGTAATTGCAATGTTTCGGCGGTACGCGTTGTGTAGCCCGACTGTCCTCGCGGCGTTGAGGCGGCGTGTATGTGTCCCGACTTTGCCGCGGGTTGTTATTGTTCGCCGCGTCGCGATAAGAGCTGTAGCGCGGCGGCTCGGTAGGCCTTTCATCCCGCGGTCCGTTTGTATATGAGGCGGCTCGGTAACCTGAATCGTTTCGGTTATCTGCGCGCGGTGACTCGTACCGGCGTGAGTCATTGCTCATGACGGTCGGCCCGTTTGAATAGCCGCTCGGGCGATACGGTGAAGGTGATCGGTGTGTAAAGTAAATATCCCGGTTTGATACTGGATTATCGCGTCCCGAGAATCTGACTTGTTTATTTCCAAATCGTAATTTATCTTGTTCAAATTCTTTGTAAAACGATATTGCTTCGTCGAAAACATAGTCTAAACGTTCGTTCCGCATATGGCGAATTTCCGTACGGAGATCAGGGGTCAAGCCGCGGATGAAGCTACGTCGCGTAAGATTGTCTATGTTACCGAGATCTGCGTCGCGGTCGCAATCGATGATCGCGGTTCTGAGATCTTTTACGCGGCTAATGTACGTTAATATGTGCTCATTGAATTTCATGGCGATGTTTGTCATTTCGCCGCGATAGTGGTCTACGGTATGGTCTGCGCCAAATATGGTTTTTAATCTGTTGCAGATGTCATTAACCGAATCTAAAATTTTATCTTCTACGGCGGTGTACGCGGCGCCGCGGAGCTTGCTAACGATTAGCTTTGTTAAAGTGGTTTCCGCGTGGGAGGGAATTAGGTCGCGAGCACGATTGCAGGCTCGCGTGAATTGTAAGACCGGGAGGTTATTTCCGTCATAGCTAGGAACTGATTCTATTGCGGCTTTAATCAGAACGCTCGTGTTTTCGGCGTCGGTCGCGGCGTCTCCCTGTCGCGGATAAGAACGAGCGATATTTGGCCGTAAGAATGGAAGATCCCGATCGTCCAGCAAGGGGTCCGCCGGGTTTATTCCTTCACGTTTTAGAGCTTCAAGCTCGTTACGTACAATCGCGAGTTCCTTTTGGGCGGCTTCGCGGTCTCTATCGGCTTGGTTTTTGATCTCTTGACGAGCGCGTTCAACTTCTTGTTCCGCCGCTTGGTATTCTTTCTCGAGGAGTATACGATTCTTTTCTACCGCGGCGGCTTCCCTGCGGAGACGGCTTTCCTTATTTTCGAGCTGAATTTGTAACGCGGAGAGTTCGTCCTGATTTAAGGCACGGGAGCGCGTATTGTCGGCCGGTGTAGCCATCGCGAATGGTTAGCTATCCCACCGCTGCCACCAAATTTGTTACGTCCCGCGGGTCCTTTTCGCGTTTTTAAAAACTGACGCGAACTCTACCGTGGATCAAGACGTTATTTCCTAACCTTTTTGGCCCAACCGGCGCGTACGTCCGCGTTCTGGCTCGGGACTTCGCGATGTTTTATTTACTTGGGCACTTACCTTCGCTGCCTCGTTGCCTTGTTATTGTTGACGCTGGCTCTCGCGTATAGTTGCCTCCTCGGGTCGTGGACGGGAATGCGAGCGATGTCGTGTACGATCGGCGGAAGGATCAGCGGAATAAGTTTATACGGCTGCTCTGCTACAGGCACTGCCATCCAGGTGTGGTCCACTGCTTCCTTTCGTTGTGGCTGCTGAGGCTTCGGTGGTGACCCGGACACGATTGTCACTTTCGCGGAGAACGCGGTTTCGCGGATGACGCGAGGAATCGAACACACGCCGAGATACGGACTAAATCTGTACGAGGTCACGTCCGTTTGATATTCGTGCGCCAAACGCTTCAACTGGTATTTTCGTCCGGCACGACGCGGCATGAAGGCTATTGTAGATCAATCACGAGATAACGATTCAATTTACTATCATTCGAGAAATCTCCCGTCGACGTGCCGAGACTGCCTGGTGGGCTCAGACACACGCCAAGGAAAGATTCGGATCTATCTCGCGGAAACCCCGTGCTTGCGCCGAGACTGCCTGGTGGGCTCAGACACGCAAGTAGGGAGTTTATAATGATATTAACAATTTCGTCGCGAGACACTTCACTGCACGTAGCACCGGAACGACAATAAACAACACTGAGTTTAATGGTGACGATGATTTAATATTTCAAAGACAATTACAAAATACAAATAAACTAAGAATACGCGTACGACTGAATATATATATAATATGATATAGAATAAGATGTAAGTAATACTAAGAAATCGCTCGATATAGAAAGGTTCGGAATAGTCGAGTGTTAGCGCGACTGAGGCGAGAACGAGAGTGAATCTCTCCGGTGCTGCACGGACCTCCTTCGCTCAGCGCTCGAGTGGTGGGGCGGACGGCGCTGCCAGCGCGATGGTGGGGCGCGTGGCGTGATGGTGGGGCGCCTGACGTTGCCTGGCGCGGCAGTGGGGCTCGCTAGCACGCGATGACGTACTGCCGGGCGCTTCCACGCGTCGTGAGGCGAAATAACGGACTTAGAATTATTTACAGAGTATATACATATATAATGACATTATAATATTAAAATGAATAGAAAAAATGTAGTGATATAAAATATAGATTATAAAATAAATAATGGTATGAATTATGGATTTATTATGTATGTATATATATATATATATATATATATATATATATATATATATATATGTATGTATTGAATCTTATTACTAACTTAGTCTATGCTTAACCTAATGATGACGGATGACGTCATCGTCAACACGTCGGTGCCCGACGTGACACCACGATTTCGACTAGTTTATCGCAGAATCAGCGATTCTCTACGCGAAACGCTTAATTTGCATGAAAACGAACGAAAATGATCGAAAACCACCGAATTGTAGCAGAAATCACGATTTCGACTAGTTTATCGCAGAATCAGCGATTCTCTACGCGAAACGCTTAATTTGCATGAAAACGAACGAAAATGATCGAAAACCACCGAATTGTAGCAGAAATCACGATTTCGACTAGAATATCGCAGAATCAGCGATTCTCTACGCGAAACGCTTAATTTGCATGAAAACGAACGAAAATGATCGAAAACCACCGAATTGTAGCAGAAATCACGATTTCGACTAGAATATCGCAGAATCAGCGATTCTCTACGCGAAACGCTTAATTTGCATGAAAACGAACGAAAACGATCGAAAACCACCTAATTGTAGCAGAAACCACGATTTCGACTAGTTTATCGCAGAATCAGCGATTCTCTACGCGAAACGCTTAATTTGCATGAAAACGAACGAAAATGATCGAAAACCACCGAATTGTAGCAAAAACCACGATTTCGACTAGTTTATCGCAGAATCAGCGATTCTCTACGCGAAACGCTTAATTTGCATGAAAACGAACGAAAACGATCGAAAACCACCGAATTGTAGCAGAAACCACGATTTCGACTAGTTTATCGCAGAATCAGCGATTCTCTACGCGAAACGCTTAATTTGCATGAAAACGAACGAAAATGATCGAAAACCACCGAATTGTAGCAGAAATCACGATTTCGACTAGTTTATCGCAGAATCAGCGATTCTCTACGCGAAACGCTTAATTTGCATGAAAACGAACGAAAATGATCGAAAACCACCGAATTGTAGCAGAAATCACGATTTCGACTAGAATATCGCAGAATCAGCGATTCTCTACGCGAAACGCTTAATTTGCATGAAAACGAACGAAAACGATCGAAAACCACCGAATTGTAGCAGAAATCACGTGTGACGTCGGTCGTAACCTCCGACGTTTGATTTAGAACCATCAAACCTAGAATAAAAATAATAAATGTAATTAACTAATAAATCATCATATAATTAATGCGAATAACTAATATTAAACGAATGCAAGAATGAATGTCGCGAAGAATTGCCTATAGAAAGAACAGTCATAACTCACCATCATGCATGTAAATAACCACGCTCATAAAATAATCGTAGTATAACTATTGTAAGAAAGAACGCGACAAACGCGCATCGTACGTACCTTGATTGTTAAATAATAAGCGTAGAAATTAAGCACACGAACTCTGTAACACAAACACATAGTTAATAAGTACACTAACACCCAACGCACACGTAAAAATTAAGAATAATTAATGTAACAATAATGTTAGAATATTCTAGTACGTACGCCAATGAAACATGTAAAATTCAGCGTGCATACGCCAATGGCAATTCCGAGAACGCAGCGTCAGCAGAGATAAGGCACGCGCGACATAGCCAAGACCGAGCCGTGCACGTGCACTTATCGAAGCACGTACAATTCCGAGAACGCAGCATCAGCAGAGATAAGGGGCCGAGGTAGCCTCGGACCACCGGATGCTGCGTCGACAAAGATAAGGCACGCGCGACAAGCCAAGACCGAGCCGTGCACGTGCACTTATCGAAGCACGTACTGCTGACGCGGCGGTCTGCTCAACGGTGGGACCAGTCTTCGCTAATTGGCTCCCCACTTTTCGCGTCTCCTTCTCCGACGCTTACGTTCCGACAGCGAGCACAGACTCCAGGCTAGTCGAGTTCGGGAGCCACACGGGAACGGTCGAGTTAGAGAACAGTTGAGTTCAGTCGAGATGAACTCAGTCGTGTACGCGAGCCTTCGAATAGACAAGCCCTCTCATCTAGAGGCATTATGTATTATACATTAATATTCAAAGTTGTAATTAGTACTCAGAATATATTCCATTAGTTAACAGTGCTACCCTTTATTTCGTTTAAAATCCTTTTCATCATCCTACAATCCAACGGTGCTCGTGTAGTGAATTAAATTCAGTTGTGTTCATGTTTTAATAAAATATTCGTCGTTGAGCCAGCGTGAACCGCCCCGAGAGACAGGACTTGATCCGCTCCGACGGGAATCCTGTGAACAAAGACGAAGTGTTAGAAAGTTGTCCTCACCTGCCACTATTAGAAGGTTGCCACGAGAGATCGGACTTGATCCGCTCCGACAACCGACTTCTAGTGAAAGTTGAGTGACTTATTAGAATTTATCCGCGAAATAAAATAAATATTGACGTACCGTCACTTAATTACCTTCCCGCAAATGAGACGCACTAGACGCGCCGCAAGGAAGGCTCAGCTAGCTAAACTAGCACGCGCCGCGAGAATTTTAGAATCTTTAGAACCGCAATTAGAAACTGTCACCAACCACGCGGGTGACACGTGTACACTAAACCCATTCGACACCGATGCGGTGAATTCGCATCTTGAAGCTGTCTTCGCTGCTGCCGTTGCCAGGAAGGTGCGCTGCCGAATTCTGAGCGACATCAAACTCAGCGGAGCGGCCAGAATCTACATCAGGGTGGAAAATCCAGCAGATACTCCGTGGAAGCTAAGGCGAGTGCTCTAAAATGGTGAGTCAAAAACCTAAATATTTCATAAACGCGCGTGTGTGAATGTCGCGGTTACAGTGAACAACGCGATCGGAGTGAACGTTTTCGCTTTCGGAAGAAGTCTTTGACGTGTTCGATTTGTTCGAGTCCAGATCAGATTTGGGCGCAAGTACCATTTGGGTCAAAGACCGTCACTGAGATAATACGTTGCCGGGATAACGCGTATTTCCTTGCAATCGCGAATCGCCGAACCGGGACGTAACACACGATTTCGACTAGAATATCGCAGAATCAGCGATTCTCTACGCGAAACGCTTAATTTGCATGAAAACGAACGAAAACGATCGAAAACCACCGAATTGTAGCAGAAACCACGATTTCGACTAGTTTATCGCAGAATCAGCGATTCTCTACGCGAAACGCTTAATTTGCATGAAAACGAACGAAAATGATCGAAAACCACCGAATTGTAGCAAAAACCACGATTTCGACTAGTTTATCGCAGAATCAGCGATTCTCTACGCGAAACGCTTAATTTGCATGAAAACGAACGAAAATGATCGAAAACCACCGAATTGTAGCAAAAACCACGATTTCGACTAGTTTATCGCAGAATCAGCGATTCTCTACGCGAAACGCTTAATTTGCATGAAAACGAACGAAAACGATCGAAAACCACCGAATTGTAGCAGAAACCACGATTTCGACTAGTTTATCGCAGAATCAGCGATTCTCTACGCGAAACGCTTAATTTGCATGAAAACGAACGAAAATGATCGAAAACCACCGAATTGTAGCAGAAATCACGATTTCGACTAGTTTATCGCAGAATCAGCGATTCTCTACGCGAAACGCTTAATTTGCATGAAAACGAACGAAAATGATCGAAAACCACCGAATTGTAGCAGAAATCACGATTTCGACTAGAATATCGCAGAATCAGCGATTCTCTACGCGAAACGCTTAATTTGCATGAAAACGAACGAAAATGATCGAAAACCACCGAATTGTAGCAGAAATCACGATTTCGACTAGAATATCGCAGAATCAGCGATTCTCTACGCGAAACGCTTAATTTGCATGAAAACGAACGAAAACGATCGAAAACCACCTAATTGTAGCAGAAACCACGATTTCGACTAGTTTATCGCAGAATCAGCGATTCTCTACGCGAAACGCTTAATTTGCCTGAAAACGAACGAAAATGATCGAAAACCACCGAATTGTAGCAAAAACCACGATTTCGACTAGTTTATCGCAGAATCAGCGATTCTCTACGCGAAACGCCTAATTTTCATGAAAACGAACGAAAACGATCGAAAACCACCGAATTGTAGCAAAAACCACGATTTCGACTAGTTTATCGCAGAATCAGCGATTCTCTACGCGAAACGCTTAATTTGCATGAAAACGAACGAAAATGATCGAAAACCACCGAATTGTAGCAGAAATCACGATTTCGACTAGTTTATCGCAGAATCAGCGATTCTCTACGCGAAACGCTTAATTTTCATGAAAACGATCGAAAACCACCGAATTGTAGCAGAAACCACGATTTCGACTAGTTTATCGCAGAATCAGCGATTCTCTACGCGAAACGCTTAATTTTGTTACGTCCCGCGGGTCCTTTTCGCGTTTTTAAAAACTGACTTGAACTCTACCGTGGAACAAGACGTTATTTCCTAACCTTTTGGCCCAACCGGCGCGTACGTCCGCGTTCTGGCTCGGGATTTCGCGATGTTTTATTTACTTGGGCACTTACCTTCGCTGCCTCGTTGCCTTGTTATTGTTGACGCTGGCTCTCGCGTATAGTTGCCTCCTCGGGTCGTGGACGGGAATGCGAGCGATGTCGTGTACGATCGGCGGAAGGATCAGCGGAATAAGTTTATACGGCTGCTCTGCTACAGGCACTGCCATCCAGGTGTGGTCCACTGCTTCCTTTCGTTGTGGCTGCTGAGGCTTCGGTGGTGACCCGGACACGATTGTCACTTTCGCGGAGAACGCGGTTTCGCGGATGACGCGAGGAATCGAACACACGCCGAGATACGGACTAAATCTGTACGAGGTCACGTCCGTTTGGTATTCGTGCGCCAAACGCTTCAACTGGTATTTTCGTCCGGCACGACGCGGCATGAAGGCTATTGTAGATCAATCACGAGATAACGATTCAATTTACTATCATTCGAGAAATCTCCCGTCGGCGTGCCGAGACTGCCTGGTGGGCTCAGACACACGCCAAGGAAAGATTCGGATCTATCTCGCGGAAACCCCGTGCTTGCGCCGAGACTGCCTGGTGGGCTCAGACACGCAAGTAGGGAGTTTATAATGATATTAACAATTTCGTCGCGAGACACTTCACTGCACGTAGCACCGGAACGACAATAAACAACACTGAGTTTAATGGTGACGATGATTTAATATTTCAAAGACAATTACAAAATACAAATAAACTAAGAATACGCGTACGACTGAATATATATATAATATGATATAGAATAAGATGTAAGTAATACTAAGAAATCGCTCGATATAGAAAGGTTCGGAATAGTCGAGTGTTTGCGCGACTGAGGCGAGAACGAGAGTGAATCTCTCCGGTGCTGCACGGACCTCCCTCGCTCAGCGCCCGAGTGGTGGGGCGGACGGCGCTGCCAGCGCGATGGTGGGGCGCGTGGCGTGATGGTGGGGCGCGTGACGTTGCCTGGCGCGGCAGTGGGGCTCGCTAGCACGCGATGACGTACTGCCGGGCGCTTCCACGCGTCGTGAGGCGAAATAACGGACTTAGAATTATTTACAGAGTATATATGTCACGTCCCAGAGGGGGTGTTTTCCGACGGGAAAATGAGAGAGGGGGTTGAACCGACCTCCTCACCCCTTGTCAGTGACTGTGTGTGAACGAACGATCTTTGATCCACGCGGCACGTACGTCGCGTCTAATCTCGGCCCGTATCCGGCGATATCCCGATTCGAGGGTCGACGCGCGCGAAAGGGGAGGGGAAACGGAAAGGGGTTGTTCTTCTACTTACCTCCCTTGCTTACGAGGGGGAGTAGAGGCGCCTAAAAGTGGCGGTACAGGATACGGCGGCGGAGGAGCACGTATCGGTCGTAGCGGGGGTCGTCTATGGAGATGTCCTCAAGGTGCGGCAATGAGGGGGTGAACTCCACCCTGTCGAGTTTCCACGGCGGTGGAGGCTGCTGGGCCGGCCGCAGGGTGATCCGGAATCCGGGAGGAAGTCGCTGGACCGACACGACGCGGCAGCGCGGAGCGGTCAACGCGGAAACTTCGCGGGGGTGGCTCGCGAGGGTGGCCACCTGAACCGGGGGCGGAACGCGCCCGGATGGATCGTAGGGGTGCTGGTGCGCGAGGCGTGCTCGCTTTGCACGCTGGAATTTCTTCCCGGCTCGGCGGGTGCGTCGCATGGAGTGCGGGAGAGAAAGAGAGAGAGAGAGAGAGATAGGGGTTGTTTCGGAAAAGGGGTGAATCGAGGAATTTAATAAGGGAAACACTAGGAGGAAGTACGAAATATCGCGAGAAAATGTGTCACTGGGGCAAGTATTCCGTCACTCGTCGGCGCGGATCGACACACGAGGTAATCGTCCTCGCCCTTAGAACGAGGGTCGGGAAAACTGTACCGAGTGCACTCCACTAATTCTGGCGATACGCCGATGCTTGGGGCTCGCACTTTCGTCACTCGTCGGCGCGGATCGGAACACTAAGGTTACCGTCCTCGCCCTTAGAACGAGGGCCGGAAAGGGCGATAGCAAGCACTTTCAATTAAATTATTTATTCGTCCGCGAAGGGATGGTAAACGAAGGGTTGCACCAAAAATAACACTTCAGGGTGCGTCAGCACCGAGGTAAAACCGCACTGTATTTCCGAAATAATATCGAAGAGGAAGAAAAGAAAAGGCAATGAAATGTCGAAGGAATATTATAATATATATATATGTAATATTAAACTCTCTCACTCACTTCACAATTTTAATAACGAAAAGGAATATAATATAATAGGAACTGAACGATGTCGGTATAATATAACATTAATTATAATGATGAAATAAACAACAGTAATTCGGATAATACGAAAAGAAATAGTAAACAAAATAAGGATAAATCGATATAATCAGTAAAATAAAAGAGGAAATTAATGTAATGGATAAGGAAATAATAATAGGAAACGAATAAGAAAGGAATCAGAAATCGTAATCGAAAACGAAATGGAAATAGAATCACTCGCGGAACTGCACTTCTACGATGTGAACACGACGCGATCTGAAGAGTGACTGAACGATGTGTGTGCGTCGCGAAAGCCAAGACTCAAGAGAGGGAGACAAGCACGGCGGCTTCTATTTATAGCATCGAAAACTGCCTGTTGCTAGGCGGATTTGTCACGTAGGCCACTGGCTTATGTAATCGCCACGTGCCATTAGTCACGTACGCCACTCGGTTATGTAACTTGTTTGTCTCGATTGGAATGTCATAGGCGTAACTATTAAACGTTTGTACGGTTTAATAGTTATAATTTCTAACTCGACTGGCTTTTACCGTGGAAATTAATTATGCTTAACGAGTTATAATTAATTTCCATTATCCACAATATTAAATAATTGTTTTTAAATATGCAGTTTCTTCGTTTTCGATTGTATAGGAATCGGAAAATATTCGCATTCTTATAACTAATGTGTTCGTGTTACAATGGTTGAGTGCTTATAATTAACTTATAATTAATTAATCGCATCTTGCAATATTCGTGATGCATAGTTGCGATTTCTGTTGCTGATACATATGATAATTCGTATAATAATTACTTATTTCATGAGATCTGAAGCGTAATTATTCTCTAATTGGAACCATTGGCGTAACTATGAATTATTTCTATGAGATCACTTAATTCTGACTGTTCCGATAATTCTTATATAAATTGTAATTGTAAATATTATTTGTTCTATTAGTAAACATTATATTGTAAATATTGTTTGTTTTTGTAAATATTATTTATTTACATTGTAAATATTATTTGTTCTATTAGTAAACATTATATTGTAAATATTGTTTGTTTTTGTAAATATTGTTTATTTACATTGTAAATATTATTTGTGACTGTAGAGAATATTTACCTGAATTGTAATTATTATGTATTTGGAATATTTATATAACTTATAAATATTATTTATTGCGAATAATATTTACTTCACTTGTAAATATTATTTATTTCAATTGTAAATACTATTTGCTTGAATTGTAAATAGTATTTATTTGAGTTGTAATTATTATTTATTTTAATTGTAACTGTTTGTAATTGTAATTATAATTATTATTTATTAATCGTCTGTAATTACTATTTGTATGTGTTCTAGTGCTTTTTCGTAGGTAAGTATAATTTATAACGGTAAGTATTATTAACTCTAATGATTGTTCATAGAGGTGAGTATTGTTTATAACAATGAATATCCTTAGTTTTAATTATTCTATTGAATTAATGCAATTATTCTTTGTTTCAGGTTCCCATAGGCGCAAGTATTCTTCCGGAGATCTCATCGGCGTAAGTATCAATAGTTCTATTTCGATTTTATAATTGTACTAATAAACATTCAAATGGATTTATATATCTTCTTTGTTTCAGCGGTTTCATAGGCGTAAGTATTATCTATTCTGACGATCGCATAGGCGTACGTATCAATTATTTATATTGAACATATGATGTGATTGTTAAATATTTAATTGAACTAATATGATTATCGTTTGTTTCAGCAACTCATAGGCGTGAGTATTGTTTCTCTTGCCGGTTTCATAGGCGTAAGTATTACTTCTTTGATATTATATATAATGCGATTATTAATATTTAATCGAACTAATATGACTTATTGTTTGTTTCAGCGATTCATAAACGTAAGTATTATTTGTTCTGGAGATTCCATAGGCGTAGGTACCGATTATTATATGTAAATTATATAATATGATTATTAATATTTTAATCAAACTAATATGCATTATTGTTTGTTTCAGCGATTCGTAACGTAAGTATTATTTGTTCTGGAGATTCCATAGGCGTAGGTACCGATTATTATATGTAAATTATATAATATGATTATTAATATTTTAATCAAACTAATATGCATTATTGTTTGTTTCGGCGATTCGTAACGTAAGTATTATTTATTCCAACGATTCCATAGGCGTAGGCATCGATTATTTGTCGACTCGATAAGGGTTAGTATTATGTGTTCCGTTTAAATTATATATGATTTATATGAATGTGATATGTCACTATACGTTGTTTCAGGTACAGCGCGTTTCAAAACATCGCTTATGGAATGTTTGGAGTGGGGGAACGCGAAGAACTAATCTACTCTAATGTTAATTAATTATGATTTTATAATAACTTATGACTAACTTACAACTAATTCCAACGTTGTCGTTCGGACAACGTCACACCTCCGTCGCCCGGGGAAGAAATTTCGCCCTCGAAATTTCTCGGAGCCTGGGGTGTCACAGAACCTTGATGCGTTGGGGGTTGCCCAGGGGGTTTTGGAAGGCTGCTGCTCGGGGTTTTGGGTTGGTGCTGCAGAGGGGGGGGTTGCTGCTGCTCGTGGAACTGGCGTTGAAGAAGAAGGGGGGGGGGTCGTCAGCCGTTTCTTCCAGGGACCTTGCGGCGATGAAGGGGGGGGGGGGGGGTTTGCTGCTGCTTCTTCCAGGGGTTTGGCGTTGAGAGGGGGGGGGCTGCTGCTCTTGCTGCTGTCACTGCTGCTGTTGCTGCTGCTGTCACTGTTTCTTTTTATGTCAATGGAGCTTCCTGCTCCGGTCTCCGCTGGATTCTGGGGGTGTGTGCCTTTTTTAATTTGTTGGCATGTACGATTTTGTAGCTGGTGCCGATTTTGATTCTGACGTTGTTTGTCGGGAGTATTTCGATTATTTCGTGGGGGCCCGTGTATTGGGTGTCGAATTTGCCCTTTCTGGGTTCCTTGAGGAGGTAGACTTGTTCCCCTACTGCGAAGGTTTGGGGGTTGATGTGCCTATCGTAGTATCGTTTCGAATTTTCTTTTGCTTTTGTTAGGTTTTCGCGGGCTCGTGTTTGTGTTTCGACGATTTTCTTTTGAAGTTCGCGGAGATAGCTGTCGTAGGATTCGTTTGCCATAGTGAATATGCTTGAATCCGACGTTGGTACGTTTGCCAAGTGACCGAAAACCAGTTCATGGGGGGTGAAATTCGTGCCTTCGTGTACGCTGGTGTTGTAGCTCAGCATTGCTAGGTTGAGCCATTTATTCCAATTGTTTTTCGTTGCGTATTGCTTCAGGTATTCAGTTAGGACGAGGTGGGATCTCTCTATTGATCCGTTTGCTTGGGGGTGGAATGCTGTTGTCTGGAATCTGGAAATTTTAAATCTTCTTGCGACGGCTTTCATGAGTGAACTTGTAAAGTTTGCGCCCTGGTCCGTGAGGATGGCCTTGGGTGCTCCGAATCGGCAGACCAAGTGTTCGACGAATGCATCTGCGGTCTCAATTGCTCCGGTGCTTTTGAGGGGGGCGGCTAAGGAGTATTTGGTAAGTAGATCCTGCATTGTGAGGATGTACTCGTACCCTTCTGGCGTTGCTGGGAGTGGGCCCACGATATCGAGTGCCACTTTGTCGAATGCTCGTCCCGGCGTGTCTGTTAGTGTCATCGGGAGCCGAGTTTTTATTCTTGTTAATTTGTTTATTTGGCAGCTGGGGCAGTTTCTGACGAAATTTGTCACGTCTGCCTTGAGGGTTCTCCAATAATACTTCTCCCTTATTCTTCGGTAGGTCTTAGTTACTCCCTTATGTCCGGCGTAGGCGGACGTATGGTTTTCGGCGATGATTTCGTCTCGTCTGTCTTCCGCCGGTATTTGGATCTCGTTTGAGCAGAGGAATATTCTTGTGTTCGTGGCGGCGAAGAGCTCTATAATGATGTCCTGGGTGTAGTTCCAGGGAATACTGTCCAAGAAGGTTTTTGATATTGATATAGAGGGTAGCTGCAATTCCATGGCAACGTCGTACAGGGATCTGAGGCATTCCTTGATGTCCTCGTGGGTTATTTCGTGGAGCATGGTTTGCTTGACTGGCAGTTGTATGAGTTTGAATGAGCCGTTAGTGCTTACTTTTGCGCGGTGTAGGGTGAGGTCTCGGCTCGTGATAATTTTTCCTTGGCGGAAAAGGTCAGCCGCTCCGGGGTCTACCGGACGTCCGTCTAACGTTATGAAGCATGCTATGTTATCGTTGCGCATTATCAATCTGTCCCTGACGTGCGTAACGGTTTGTCTCCGTGCTGTTGCTTGTGGGTTATTGTTCGAAAGTATGTGTTCATCGGAGCTTTCGTCATCTTCTTCCGTGCGGGGTGATATTGTTATGTTTAGGGGTGGCGATGGGGGGGTTGGTGGGGTGTTGTTGTTAGGGTCGTGGGTTGACGGTAGGATCGTCTGGTCGGGGGTGAGTTCGAGCTGTGGGGATGTCCATCGGCGGGGTGTTGAGGGGTTGTGATGGGTGAGTTGTGCTGGCTCTGGGGTTGGGGTATGGGGGTTGTTTCCAGGGACGGGGGCGTCGTGCTGCTTACTCTTCTTGCCTGGGGTGTTGTATGTGTCGATGAGTCCGATGTCGAGAATCGAGTTTTCCAACGGAGGGGTGGGTCTTTTCCGGGGTGTATGACTCTTCGTTCTCCGACGTCTGGTGTGTGGAGAGGAGGGTCTGTACCGGGGTGCGTTACCCTTTGTTGAGCGGTGTCTGGCGTGTTGCGAGGTGGTCCCGTTGACATTGGGAGGACCACGGGGTTACGGGATGTGGCGTCTGCGTCGTTTTTGCCTGACGATGCCTTGTTATGCGCGACCTCGTCCGCGTTGAGGTGTTGCATCGGGATTGTCTCGTATAATTCCTTTATACGAGCTCTGTGCTTTACTGCGGCACGATCGTTGTCGGTCGCTTCGCACGAGCAGTTCGTACGAACTTGAAGAGTGGACTCCGAATGTTGTTCGGGTTTTTGTACTAACGCGAAATGATCGTTTTCGATCGTCTCACACGGGCGGTTCGTGTGAGCTTGAGAGATACATGAAGTATTGACCGAATCTTGTTCGGGACTTTTAATTATCGCGAAGTGATCGTTTTCGATCGTCTCGCACGGGCGGTTCGTGCGAGCTTGAGAGATTAGTGAATAATTGGCCGAATCTTGTTCGGGGTTTTTAATTGACGCGAAGTGATCGTTTTCGATCGTCTCACACGAGCGGTTCGTGTGAGCCTGAGAGATTAGCGAAGAATTGACCGAATCTTGTTCGGGATTTCGAGAGAACGCGAAGTGATCGTTATCGATCGTCTCGCACGAGCGGTTCGTGCGAGCCTGAGGGATTAGCGAAGAATTGACCGAATCTCGTTCGGGATTTTTAATTGACGCGGAGTGATCGTTTTCGATCGTCTCACACGGGCGGTCCGTGTGAGCCTGAGAGATTTGTGAATTGTCGACCGAATCTTGTTCGGGATTTTTAATTAACGCGGAGTGATCATTATTGATCGTCTCACACGAGCGGTTCGTGTGAGCCTGAGGATTTAGAAGAGAGTTGACCGAATCTCGTTCGGATTTTAGAATTTTCGCGAAGTGATCATTTTCGATCGTCTCGCACGAGCGGTTCGTGCGAGCCTGAGGATTTAGAGGAGAATTGACCGAATCTCGTTCGGATTTTAGAATTAGCGCGGAGTGATCATTATTGATCGTCTCGCACGAGCGGTTCGTGCGAGCATGAGAGATTACTGAAGAATTGACCGAAGCTCGTTCGGGATTTTAATTTTCGCGAAGTGATCATTCTGGATCGTCTCGCACGAGCGGTCCGTGTGAGCCTGTAGATTTAGCGAAGAGGAATCCGAATCGGAATCGGATTTTTGATTTAGCGCGGAGACGTAGTGAATCGATTTTTGAAGGGGTTTGTCGTCGGTTTTTACGCGGGTGGGGCCTCTCGGGACGGCGACAGATTGCTCGGGAGGCCGGAATCGTTTCCCTGTTTCGGGTTATTGTTATATTCGCGACGGCGGCATTCGTGGATATCGTGGCCGGCACGTTGGCAGTACCGGCAATGTTTTGGGGCTTCCGTTGGGAAGGGCTCGCGGTTTTCGCGGTGGGGGTTAGGCGCGGGGCGCTCGTCACGCCATGGGGGTTCGTAATGATGGGGTGGTCGAAGGGGTGGGGACGCGTTTCGGGGGTAAGAGTCGTGAGTGGGGTGCCGTGGTTCTTGACGCGGGGGTGGGGGTCGTGGGGAATTGTTGTAATACCGGCGTTCTGGGGTGCGGTTTGAGGTTTCGCTAAGTTTCGTATGCCTATATTCGTCGCGGAATGTGTTCCCGTATCGCGCTATGTCGAGTTCATACTGACGGTATGCGGACATTGCTTCGTTGAATACTGTACGTAGCTTTTCGTTTCTGAAGGGGCGGACTTCCGCTCGGAGGGGGGGGATTAATCCTCGAATAAAAGATTCTTTTGTGAGCTCGTCTACTTCTTCGTCGTCGGGGTTGATTCGATCGCATTCTAGGATGGCAGTCCGGAGGTCCTTTACGCGCGTTATAAAATCTATGACGTGCTCGTTGGAGCCTTGAACAATACTGGCTAAATCTCCACGGTATTGCTCGACGAATCGGTGGGGACCTAATATATTTTTAAGCCGATTGCATAACCCTGAGATCGTCGAGAAATCTTCGTCCTCGATCGCGGCGTAGGCGCGGCCGCGGAGTTTATTGCAAATTAGTTTCGTTAGGGTGCGTTCGACGTGTGGGGGAACTGCTTCGCGTGCGCGTTTACATGCTCGGACGAATTGGAGCACAGTTAAATTGCTGCCGTCGAATGTAGGTATGAATTCTACTGCTTGTTTAAGAATGAAGTTCGCGGGGTCGGGGTGCGGGGTTTCGCCGTAGGGGGTTGAATTTGAACGGGGGGAGAAACGGGTGCTGCTTGAGTCGAGGCTGGTTAATCTTAATTCACGGAGTTCGCGACGCATTGCTCTGATTTCGTCTCGTTGTGCGCGGGCTTCTGATTCGTGCGCGAGTTTTGCCGTTTCGAGGGTTGTGGATTGATCGAGAAGGGCGGCTTCTCGTTGAATTAATTCCTGGTGGTATGCCAGGAGGGCTTCTCGGGTCGGGGGTGGGGTCGTATTTGTTTCTTGTATCGAATTAGTATTATCCATCGCGGCGAAGGGGTTGCTTTTGGAATTGGGCTGATTTAGTGAGAATTAAGACGCGCGGGGGTGGGGTATAGACGTTAGAAGGGGGCCGAAAAAAAAATTTTCGCGAGAGGGGCACGAGGGGTACGTGGCGGAATGGACAGGGTAGCGTGCGGGAAAACCACACGAGATGTGATCGCGAAGAAGGGGGAGTAAAAAAAAATTTTGGCGATTTCGACGATTTAAATAAATTAAGAATTAGAATTGGGGGTTGGCAGGGGAGAATTCGTGAATGCTGGGGGAGGGTGCAGTGCAGTGCGAGGTGATCGATTTCTGATTACCGATAGAAAGGGAGGGAGGGTTGAGTTGCTCGGCGTCAGTGTAAAATTTCGGGGGTGGTCGAAGGGGTTGTAGAAAAAATTTTTGGGGGATTTCGAGAGTGCTAGGAGTAGCAGGGAGTCGCTTTAGGCGAGAAGATACTGGGAAACGTCGAGATATTGAGAATTCCGTTAAGAAAAAAAATTGTACAGGGCGTAGAAAAATCGAGGAAAAGAAGGGAAGGGGGGTGCGTCAAATTTGAATCGAGGGGTTCTAACCGGGGTTAACGGGGATCGCTTCTTGTCCTACCGACTGCGCCAAATTTCAATGTCACGTCCCAGAGGGGGTGTTTTCCGACGGGAAAATGAGAGAGGGGGTTGAACCGACCTCCTCACCCCTTGTCAGTGACTGTGTGTGAACGAACGATCTTTGATCCACGCGGCACGTACGTCCGCGTCTAATCTCGGCCCGTATCCGGCGATATCCCGATTCGAGGGTCGACGCGCGCGAAAGGGGAGGGGAAACGGAAAGGGGTTGTTCTTCTACTTACCTCCCTTGCTTACGAGGGGGAGTAGAGGCGCCTAAAAGTGGCGGTACAGGATACGGCGGCGGAGGAGCACGTATCGGTCGTAGCGGGGGTCGTCTATGGAGATGTCCTCAAGGTGCGGCAATGAGGGGGTGAACTCCACCCTGTCGAGTTTCCACGGCGGTGGAGGCTGCTGGGCCGGCCGCAGGGTGATCCGGAATCCGGGAGGAAGTCGCTGGACCGACACGACGCGGCAGCGCGGAGCGGTCAACGCGGAAACTTCGCGGGGGTGGCTCGCGAGGGTGGCCACCTGAACCGGGGGCGGAACGCGCCCGGATGGATCGTAGGGGTGCTGGTGCGCGAGGCGTGCTCGCTTTGCACGCTGGAATTTCTTCCCGGCTCGGCGGGTGCGTCGCATGGAGGAGTGCGGGAGAGAAAGAGAGAGAGAGAGAGAGATAGGGGTTGTTTCGGAAAAGGGGTGAATCGAGGAATTTAATAAGGGAAACACTAGGAGGAAGTACGAAATATCGCGAGAAAATGTGTCACTGGGGCAAGTATTCCGTCACTCGTCGGCGCGGATCGACACACGAGGTAATCGTCCTCGCCCTTAGAACGAGGGTCGGGAAAACTGTACCGAGTGCACTCCACTAATTCTGGCGATACGCCGATGCTTGGGGCTCGCACTTTCGTCACTCGTCGGCGCGGATCGGAACACTAAGGTTACCGTCCTCGCCCTTAGAACGAGGCCGGAAAGGGCGATAGCAAGCACTTTCAATTAAATTATTTATTCGTCCGCGAAGGATGGTAAACGAAGGGTTGCACCAAAAATAACACTTCAGGGTGCGTCAGCACCGAGGTAAAACCGCACTGTATTTCCGAAATAATATCGAAGAGGAAGAAAAGAAAAGGCAATGAAATGTCGAAGGAATATTATAATATATATATATGTAATATTAAACTCTCTCACTCACTCACAATTTTAATAACGAAAAGGAATATAATATAATAGGAACTGAACGATGTCGGTATAATATAAACATTAATTATAATGATGAAATAAACAACAGTAATTCGGATAATACGAAAAGAAATAGTAAACAAAATAAGGATAAATCGATATAATCAGTAAAATAAAGAGAGGAAATTAATGTAATGGATAAGGAAATAATAATAGGAAACGAATAAGAAAGGAATCAGAAATCGTAATCGAAAACGAAATGGAATAGAATCACTCGCGGAACTGCACTTCTACGATGTGAACACGACGCGATCTGAAGAGTGACTGACTGAACGATGTGTGTGCGTCGCGAAAGCCAAGACTCAAGAGAGGGAGACAAGCACGGCGGCTTCTATTTATAGCATCGAAAACTGCCTGTTGCTAGGCGGATTTGTCACGTAGGCCACTGGCTTATGTAATCGCCACGTGCCATTAGTCACGTACGCCACTCGGTTATGTAACTTGTTTTGTCTCGATTGGAATGTCATAGGCGTAACTATTAAACGTTTGTACGGTTTAATAGTTATAATTTCTAACTCGACTGGCTTTTACCGTGGAAATTAATTATGCTTAACGAGTTATAATTAATTTCCATTATCCACAATATTAAATAATTGTTTTTAAATATGCAGTTTCTTCGTTTTCGATTGTATAGGAATCGGAAAATATTCGCATTCTTATAACTAATGTGTTCGTGTTACAATGGTTGAGTGCTTATAATTAACTTATAATTAATTAATCGCATCTTGCAATATTCGTGATGCATAGTTGCGATTTCTGTTGCTGATACATATGATAATTCGTATAATAATTACTTATTTCATGAGATCTGAAGCGTAATTATTCTCTAATTGGAACCATTGGCGTAACTATGAATTATTTCTATGAGATCACTTAATTCTGACTGTTCCGATAATTCTTATATAAATTGTAATTGTAAATATTATTTGTTCTATTAGTAAACATTATATTGTAAATATTGTTTGTTTTTTGTAAATATTATTTATTTACATTGTAAATATTATTTGTTCTATTAGTAAACATTATATTGTAAATATTGTTTGTTTTTGTAAATATTGTTTATTTACATTGTAAATATTATTTGTGACTGTAGAGAATATTTACCTGAATTGTAATTATTATGTATTTGGAATATTTATATAACTTATAAATATTATTTATTGCGAATAATATTTACTTCACTTGTAAATATTATTTATTTCAATTGTAAATACTATTTGCTTGAATTGTAAATAGTATTTATTTGAGTTGTAATTATTATTTATTTTAATTGTAACTGTTTGTAATTGTAATTATAATTATTATTTATTAATCGTCTGTAATTACTATTTGTATGTGTTCTAGTGCTTTTTCGTAGGTAAGTATAATTTATAACGGTAAGTATTATTAACTCTAATGATTGTTCATAGAGGTGAGTATTGTTTATAACAATGAATATCCTTAGTTTTAATTATTCTATTGAATTAATGCAATTATTCTTTGTTTCAGGTTCCCATAGGCGCAAGTATTCTTCCGGAGATCTCATCGGCGTAAGTATCAATAGTTCTATTCGATTTTATAATTGTACTAATAAACATTCAAATGGATTTATATATCTTCTTTGTTTCAGCGGTTTCATAGGCGTAAGTATTATCTATTCTGACGATCGCATAGGCGTACGTATCAATTATTATATTGAACATATGATGTGATTGTTAAATATTTAATTGAAACTAATATGATTATCGTTTGTTTCAGCAAACTCATAGGCGTGAGTATTGTTTCTCTTGCCGGTTTCATAGGCGTAAGTATTACTTCTTTGATATTATATATATATGCGATTATTAATATTTAATCGAACTAATATGACTTATTGTTTGTTTCAGCGATTCATAAACGTAAGTATTATTTGTTCTGGAGATTCCATAGGCGTAGGTACCGATTATTATATGTAAATTATATAATATGATTATTAATATTTTAATCAAACTAATATGCATTATTGTTTGTTTCAGCGATTCGTAACGTAAGTATTATTTGTTCTGAGATTCCATAGGCGTAGGTACCGATTATTATATGTAAATTATATAATATGATTATTAATATTTTAATCAAACTAATATGCATTATTGTTTGTTCGGCGATTCGTAACGTAAGTATTATTTATTCCAACGATTCCCATAGGCGTAGGCATCGATTATTTGTCGACTCGATAAGGGTTAGTATTATGTGTTCCGTTTAAATTATATATGATTTATATGAATGTGATATGTCACTATACGTTGTTTCAGGTACAGCGCGTTTCAAAACATCGCTTATGGAATGTTTGGAGTGGGGGAACGCGAAGAACTAATCTACTCTAATGTTAATTAATTATGATTTTATAATAACTTATGACTAACTTACAACTAATTCCAACGTTGTCGTTCGGACAACGTCACATATACATATATAATGACATTATAATATTAAAATGAATAGAAAAAATGTAGTGATATAAAATATAGATTATAAAATAGATAATGGTATGAATTATGGATTTATTATGTATGTATATATATATATATATATATATATATATATGTATGTATTGAATCTTATTACTAACTTAGTCTATGCTTAACCTAATGATGACGGATGACGTCATCGTCAACACGTCGGTGCCCGACGTGACAATTTGCATGAAACGAACTAAAATGATCGAAAACCACCGAATTGTAGCAGAAATCACGATTTCGACTAGAATATCGCAGAATCAGCGATTCTCTACGCGAAACGCTTAATTTGCATGAAAACGAACGAAAACGATCGAAAACCACCTAATTGGTAGCAGAAACCACGATTTCGACTAGTTTATCGCAGAATCAGCGATTCTCTACGCGAAACGCTTAATTTGCATGAAAACGAAACGAAAATGATCGAAAACCACGAATTGTAGCAGAAATCACGATTTCGACTAGTTTATCGCAGAATCAGCGATTCTCTACGCGAAACGCTTAATTTGCATGAAAACGAACGAAAATGATCGAAAACCACCGAATTGTAGCAGAAATCACGATTTCGACTAGAATATCGCAGAAATCAGCGATTCTCTACGCGAAACACTTAATTTGCATGAAAACGAACGAAATGATCGAAAACCACCGAATTGTAGCAGAAATCACGATTTCGACTAGAATATCGCAGAATCAGCGATTCTCTACGCGAAACGCTTAATTTGCATGAAAACGAACGAAAATGATCGAAAACCACCGAATTGTAGCAGAAATCACGATTTCGACTAGTTTATCGCATGAATCAGCGATTCTCTACGCGAAACCCTTAATTTTCATGAAAACGATCGAAAACCACCGAATTGTAGCAGAAACCACGATTTCGACTAGTTTATCGCAGAATCAGCGATTCTCTACGCCAAACGCTTAATTTGCATGAAAACGAACGAAAATGATCGAAAACCACCGAATTGTAGCAGAAATCACGATTTCGACTAGTTTATCGCAGAATCAGCGATTCTCTACGCGAAACGCTTAATTTGCATGAAAACGAACGAAAATGATCGAAAACCACCGAATTGTAGCAGAAATCACGATTTCGACTAGTTTATCGCAGAATCAGCGATTCTCTACGCGAAACGCTTAATTTGCATGAAACGAACGAAACGATCGAAAACCACCGAATTGTAGCAGAAATCACGATTCGTCTAGTTTATCGCAGAATCAGCGATTCTCTACGCGAAACGCCTAATTTTCATGAAAACGAACGAAACGATCGAAAAACCACCGAACTTGTAGCAAAACCACGATTTCGACTAGTTTATCGCAGAATCAGCCGATTCTCTACGCGAAACGCTTAATTGCATGAAAAACGAACGAAAATGATCGAAAACCACCGAATTGTAGCAGAAATCACGATTTCGACTAGAATATCGCAGAATCAGCGATTCTGTACGCGAAACGCTTAATTTGCATGAAAACAACACGAAAATGATCGAAAACCACCGAATTGTAGCAGAAATCACGATTTCGTCTAGTTTATCGCAGAATCAGCGATTCTCTACGCGAAACGCCTAATTTTCATGAAACGAACGAAAACGATCAGAAAACCACCGAATTGTAGCAAAGAACCACGATTTCGACTAGTTTATCGCAGAATCAGCGATTCTCTACGCGAAACGCTTAATTTGCATGAAAACGAACGAAAATGATCGAAAACCACCGAATTGTAGCAGAAATCACGATTTCGACTAGTTATCGCAGAATCAGCGATTCTCTACGCGAAACGCTTAATTTTCATGAAAAACGATCGAAAACCACCGAATTGTAGCAGAAACCACGATTTCGACTAGTTTATCGCAGAATCAGCGATTCTCTACGCCAAACGCTTAATTTGCATGAAAACGAACGAAAATGATCGAAAACCACCGAATTGTAGCAGAAATCACGATTTCGACTAGAATATCGCAGAATCAGCGATTCTCTACGCGAAACACTTAATTTGCATGAAAACGAACGAAAATGATCGGAAAACACCACCGAATTGTAGCAGAAAATCACGATTTCGACTAGAATATCGCAGAATCAGCGAGATTCTCTACGCGAAACGCTTAATTTGCATGAAAACGAACGAAAATGATCGAAAACCACCGAATTGTAGCAGAAATCACGATTTCGACTAGTTTATCGCAGAATCAGCGATTCTCTACGCGAAACCCTTAATTTTCATGAAAACGATCGAAAACCACCGAATTGTAGCAGAAACCACGATTTCGACTAGTTATCGCAGAATCAGCGATTCTCTACGCCAAACGCTTAATTTGCATGAAAACGAACGAAAATGATCGGAAAACCACCGAATTGTAGCAGAAATCACGATTTCGACTAGTTTATCGCAGAATCAGCGATTCTCTACGCGAAACGCTTAATTTGCATGAAAACGAACGAAAATGATCGAAAACCACCGAATTGTAGCAGAAATCACGATTTCGACTAGTTTATCGCAGAATCAGCGATTCTCTACGCGAAACGCTTAATTTGCATGAAAACCGAACGAAAACGATCGAAAACCACCGAATTGTAGCAGAAATCACGATTTCGTCTAGTTTATCGCAGAATCAGCGATTCTCTACGCGAAACGCCTAATTTTCATGAAAACGAACGAAAACGATCGAAAACCACCGAATTGTAGCAAAAACCACGATTTCGACTAGTTTATCGCAGAATCAGCGATTCTCTACGCGAAACGCTTAATTTGCATGAAAACGAACGAAAATGATCGAAAACCACCGAATTGTAGCAGAAATCACGATTTCGACTAGAATATCGCAGAATCAGCGATTCTGTACGCGAAACGCTTAATTTGCATGAAACAAACCGAAAATGATCGAAAACCACCGAATTGTAGCAGAAATCACGATTTCGTCTAGTTATCGCAGAATCAGCGATTCTCTACGCGAAACGCCTAATTTTCATGAAAACGAACGAAAACGATCGGAAAACACCGAATTGTAGCAAAACCACGATTTCGACTAGTTTATCGCAGAATCAGCGATTCTCTACGCGAAACGCTTAATTTGCATGAAAACGAACGAAAATGATCGAAACCACCGAATTGTAGCAGAAATCACGATTTCGACTAGTTTATCGCAGAATCAGCGATTCTCTACGCGAAACGCTTAATTTTCATGAAAACGATCGAGAAAACCACCGAATTGTAGCAGAAACCACGATTTCGACTAGTTATCGCAGAATCAGCGATTCTCTACGCCAAACGCTTAATTTGCATGAAAACGAACGAAAATGATCGAAAACCACCGAATTGTAGCAGAAATCACGATTTCGACTAGTTTATCGCAGAATCAGCGATTCTCTACGCGAAACGCTTTAATTTGCATGAAAACGAAACGAAAATGATCGAAAAACCACCGAATTGTAGGAAAATCACGATTTCGACTAGAATATCGCAGAATCAGCGATTCTCTACGCGAAACGCTTAATTTGCATGAAAACGAACGAAACGATCGAAAACCACCTAATTGTAGCAGAAACCACGATTTCGACTAGTTTATCGCAGAATCAGCGATTCTCTACGCGAAACGCTTAATTTGCATGAAAACGAACGAAATGATCGAAAACCACCGAATTGTAGCAGAAAACCACGATTTCGACTAGTTTATCGCAGAATCAGCGATTCTCTACGCGAAACGCTTAATTTGCATGAAAACGAACGAAAAACGATCGAAAACCACCGAATTGTAGCAGAAAACCACGATTTCGACTAGTTTATCGCAGAATCAGCGATTCTCTACGCGAAACGCTTAATTTGCATGAAACGAACGAAAATGATCGAAAACCACCGAATTGTAGCAGAAATCACGATTTCGACTAGTTTATCGCAGAATCAGCGATTCTCTACGCGAAACGCTTAATTTGCATGAAAACGAACGAAAAGATCGAAAACCACCGAATTGTAGCAGAAATCACGATTTCGACTAGAATATCGCAGAATCAGCGATTCTCTACGCGAAACGCTTAATTTGCATGAAAAACGAACGAAAATGATCGAAAACCACCGAATTGTAGCAGAAATCACCGATTTCGACTAGAATATCGCAGAATCAGCGATTCTCTACGCGAAACGCTTAATTTGCATGAAAACGAACGAAAACGATCGAAAACACCTAATTGTAGCAGAAACACGATTTCGACTAGTTTATCGCAGAATCAGCGATTCTCTACGCGAAACGCTTAATTTGCATGAAAACGAACGAAATGATCGAAAACCACCGAATTGTAGCAAAAAACCACGATTTCGACTAGTTTATCGCAGAATCAGCGATTTCTCTACGCGAAACGCTTAATTTGCATGAAAACGAACGTAAACGATCGAAAACCACCGAATTGTAGCAGAAACCACGATTTCGACTAGTTTATCGCAGAATCAGCGATTCTCTACGCGAAACGCTTAATTTGCATGAAAACGAACGAGAAAACGATCGAAAACCACCGAATTGTAGCAGAAATCACGATTTCGACTAGAATATCGCAGAATCAGCGATTCTCTACGCGAAACGCTTAATTTGCATGAAACGAACGGAAAACGATCGAAAAACCACCGAATTGTAGCAGAAACCACGATTTCGACTAGTTTATCGCAGAATCAGCGATTCTCTACGCGAAACGCTTAATTTGCATGAAAACGAACGAAAATGATCGAAAACCCACCGAATTGTAGCAGAAATCACGATTTCGACTAGAATATCGCAGAATCAGCGGATTCTCTACGCGAAACGCTTAATTTGCATGAAAACGAACGAAAATGATCGAAAACCACCGAATTGTAGCAAAAACCACGATTTCGACTAGTTATCGCAGAATCAGCGATTCTCTACGCGAAACGCTTAATTTGCATGAAAACGAACGTAAACGATCGAAAACCACCGAATTGTAGCAGAAACCACGATTTCGACTAGTTTATCGCAGAATCAGCGATTCTCTACGCGAAACGCTTAATTTGCATGAAAACGAACGAAAATGATCGAAAACCACCGAATTGTAGCAGAAATCACGATTTCGACTAGTTTATCGCAGAATCAGCGATTCTCTACGCGAAACGCTTAATTTGCATGAAAAACGAACGAAAATGATCGAAAACCACCGAATTGTAGCAGAAATCACGATTTCGACTAGAATATCGCAGAATCAGCGATTCTCTACGCGAAACGCTTAATTTGCATGAAAACGAACGAAAATGATCGAAAACCACCGAATTGTAGCAAAACACCACGATTTCGACTAGTTTATCGCAGAATCAGCGATTCTCTACGCGAAACGCTTAATTTGCATGAAAACGAACGAAAATGATCGAAAACCACCGAATTGTAGCAAAACACGATTTCGACTAGTTTATCGCAGAATCAGCGATTCTCTACGCGAAACGCTTAATTTGCATGAAAACGAACGAAAACGATCGAAAACCACCGAATTGTAGCAGAAACCACGATTTCGACTAGTTTATCGCAGAATCAGCGATTCTCTACGCGAAACGCTTAATTTGCATGAAAACGAACGAAAATGATCGAAAACCACCGAATTGTAGCAGAAATCACGATTTCGACTAGTTTATCGCAGAATCAGCGATTCTCTACGCGAAACGCTTAATTGCATGAAAACGAACGAAAATGATCGAAGAACCACCGAATTGTAGCAGAAATCACGATTTCGACTAGAATATCGCAGAATCAGCGATTCTCTACGCTGAAACGCTTAATTTGCATGAAAACGAACGAAAATGATCGAAAACCACCGAATTGTAGCAGAAATCACGATTTCGACTAGAATATCGCAGAATCAGCGATTCTCTACGCGAAACGCTTAATTTGCATGAAAACGAACGAAAACTGATCGAAAACCACCGAATTGTAGCAGAAACCACGATTTCGACTAGTTTATCGCAGATCAGCGATTCTCTACGCGAAACGCTTATTTGCATGAAACGAACGAAAATGATCGAAAACCACGAGAATTGTAGCAGAAATCACGATTTCGTCTAGATTATCGCAGATCAGCGATTCTCTTACGCGAAACGCTTAATTTGCATGAAAACGAACGAAAATGATCGAAAACACGAATTGTAGCAGAAATCACGATTTCGTCTAGTTTATCGCAGAATCAGCGATTCTCTACGCGAAACGCTATTTTCATGAAAACGAACGAAAAACGATCGAAAACCACCGATTGTAGCAGAAACCACGATTCTCGACTAGTTTATCGCAGAATCAGCGATTCTCTACGCGAAACGCTAATTTGCATGAAAACGAACGAAAATGATCGAAACCACCGAATTGTAGCAGAAATCACGATTTCTCGACTAGTTTATCGCAGAATCAGCGATTCTCTACGCGAAACGCTTAATTTGCATGAAAACGAACGAAAATGATCGAAAACCACCGAATTGTAGCAGAAATCACGATTTCGACTAGTTTATCGCAGAATCAGCGATTCTCTACGCGAAACGCTTAATTTTCATGAAAACGATCGAAAACCACCGAATTGTAGCAGAAACCACGATTTCGACTAGTTTATCGCAGAATCAGCGATTCTCTACGCCAAACGCTTAATTTGCATGAAAACGAACGAAAATGATCGAAAACCACCGAATTGTAGCAGAAATCACGATTTCGACTAGTTATCGCAGACGAATCAGCGATTCCTC